>NW_026068098.1:2272882-2300029 GCF_014885135.2 Alexandromys fortis | reverse complement strand
ATATATATCAGCATCAATTTGATCAGCAAGTTGGGACTTCTACTTCAGATATTAAAGAATCTTAAAGCTTTTAAAGGTGTTCAGTTTTCTCAGTCCACATTTTATGATGCCACCTTTACAGGCACCAATGACTCTGCCCATCATGATAGTATTCACTTCATAAGCATACCCAACAGATACAATGGAATATTTCCCCTTTAAAGCAACAACACCACCAAGGAAACTTAGATTCAGACTTAAAAGTTTTGTGGCTTTTGGTGTTTTTTTTTTTTTCAATTGATAACAAACATAGAGTTATGTATGTGGGAATTCTTTTTCTATCAAGGGCTGTTTGCCCACTAAGGGTAAGCGTTCTATGACTTTCCCATTTTGTAAAAAGTTTATATAAACATTTTAATCTCTACAACCTTGTAAATGTCTTATATAGTCACATACCTCCTGCATTCCTGGAACTTGATGACCTGAAGTTGCTGACTCCTCCCCCCAACTCCCACCCCACCTCACCCCACTTTCCCCTTTTCTTTAATACTTTCATGCCAATTCTTTTGAAAATAACCATTCACAAAAGACACATTACAAAGACTCTTTCCCAGTATGATTGCCTGCTCAGTTCAGGTCTTGGTGTACCCTGTTTCTAGTAGCTACTTTCACTTGTTCATATCGTACTTTGTGTAACACTGAGGTTATTCTCTGTAACATGTTCACTAACACTTTTGAAACTGTATAAGAAGTAAGTATAAGAAGTTAACTTGAATGTTTCATTGCTATTTTAAAGTTGAATTAAATACAGAAATTTAGGGAATTTATAATTTAAATAAGAGCTGTAATTTAATAGGCAAAAGAAAATGTGGGCCTTTATTTCTCTACTTAAAAGCAACATAATTTACCTCATGGCACCATTGAAATGTACCAAGAATAGTTTTTTCTCCTCCTCTCTACACTTTCTTTCTCCTTTTCTACATAGAATATTCCAGAAAATTTCTTCATCTATAATAACACACAATTTAAAGTTCAAAGTGGGTTTTTTGCCTTTTTCATCCATCCTTGTCTTGACTCTTCTCAAGAGACCCATCCATAACCCAGGAGATGAAGTCTAGTGGCAGCTTATAGTTCAATGCTGACTTCTTAAATCATCATTTGGATTCTGATACAGACAAGATCAAAACAGGTCTATTAAAAGTTGTACAGCAGAAACTATCGGGAAGAATAAAAGGTTTTGGTTAATGTCTTGGTGGACTCTACCTTAAAGACGAGAGATTCCTAGTGTGCAACCTCTGGGATGCATCAGTGAGGAGCATAGGTCTGCTGTGCCCCTTCCTTGGACAATTGTTTTTAAAATAGTGATAAGGTTTACAAGTTTTCCTCAACTGTTACTGCTAGATTTTGGAAGAGTTAAAAATGCGAAATGTATTATGCATGGATATTATGGGATTCACTCTTTCCATGCTTATAGGTTAATATTATTAAACAATAAAGATTTCCTGGAGAAATTTTAAAACCACCCTCCCAAGTTTCCTTACTATTCAGTGTCTCTCTGGCATCTCCACTCTCAGGCTCCAAATGTGTCCCCAGTAAACATTTACCAAGCATCCATTAAGGGCAAGGATTTACTTTTTTTCCTAAGAATAAATACATGTCAATGCAGAATTAGCTGCCAAGTTTATAAGAACCTGGGTACATAAATACAAGATACATTTGAAAATGAAGAGTTAGCATGAGCTAGACCTCCGGAGACCAGCTAAGACAACACACACTTAATGAGAGCAGGAAAAGGATGGACACATGAGAACCTGCTCATGGCCTGGGCAGCTGTAGTAAAATTAAACATGAAAATCCAGCCCTTGCTCATATTATAATCCCCCTTTCCACATAAATGACACCAAAGCTTTTAACCACATCTCAAATCAATAATGGACTATCAATAGTCTATCAACAGTGATCGCATTATCAATAAGACCTTCTCCATAACATCAAAATGTCCACAGACTCTTGATATTCATACACAGTGCCCAGTACTATGGATCATCGATGGATTATCAATCAAAGAAAAAAGTTCCTGTCACCCAAGGTGTTGCGAGAGGACCACAGAGGGCAGGCATCCTCTGGGAGTCTGTGTAAGTAGAACCTCATGCGTCACTTGGAACACTCATCTGCGTTTTAAGTAGAAATAATTTGAGATGACTCAGATGCACAAAAGTGTTTTTGAAACAGTACAGGCAGGAGGGAATTAGTAGGGAAGGAAGAGATTCCTACCAAACAGCCCCATTTCTTAAGTGTGAGCACACGATTGCAGTCTAGCAGTCCCCTTAGCCTGGAGGACAGGCTCTAAGACACTCCGCGGATGCCTGGAACCATGGGTAGCAAGGAGAGGGCTGTGTGCACTGTGGCTCTTTTTTCCTTATAAAATAGAATTTGTAAATTAGACATGGTAAGAGAGCAACAATCAATATCAAAGCAAAGCAATTTACAGCAACAAGTGATGTGTAAATAGCCTTTCTCTCAAGACCTCTTCTGGGCTGGAGATGGCTCAGCAGCTGAGAGCGCTCACGGTTCTTCTAGGGGCCTAGGGGTCAGCTGCCGGTACCCACATTATTAACCATTATTAGAGAGGAACTGATAGAGGAAACAGAGAGCTAGAAGACAGAAAACAGTCATTACCAGAAGCAGAATTGTTCTTTTAGTGGGAAAAACTGAAGGGCCACAGCCCCCTTGAGGAAGTGGAGGCTGCAGCATGGCCCCTGGGGCTAGAGGATCTGTGGGGTTTGAAGGGAAGCAAGAGCATATTACGGTGGGCATTCAGTAGACAACTTTATGGTCTTAGTTCTACCTCTGTAGTTTCAGATAGAAACTGCAGAGGTGGTGGAAGTAATTCTTGAGGAACTGGGTTGGGGGTTTCTGGGCAAGCATTTGCCAGACTGAGTTCTTTTTATCCTTCACTCAGTGGCTCATGCTGCTCGTAACTCTAGGGACTGTGGCAGCCTCTTCTGGCCTCCATGGACACCAGGATCACACAAGGTGCACAGACACACATGCAAGTAAAACACTCACACACTAAACTAAAATAAATAAATCTTAAAAAGAAACAGCTTCTTCTCAGAGGGCACCTTTCACTTTTAGGAAGCACTTCTGGCTGCCCTTCAATGTCAGGTCATCATCAAATACACCAAGGGAAACAAGCACCGCCACATGGTGCATTTCGTCATTGAGAGGATGGAGTGACTGACAGGAGGGGATGAGGGTGCAACCCACAGGATGCAATGACTCCCTCTATGCGCTAGGAGAGGCTGGGCAGCAGGAGCTATAACACCTTACTCAGAGAAGCATGAAGCTAGAAACTTAGGAATTATTTATTTCTAGAATTCTCTATTTAATATTTTTGTATGACGGTCAATTGTGGCAAATAGAGTCAACATGTAAAATCTCAGCTCAGAATACACTGGTGCTCTCAGAATGGAAATAATCAGGAGGTTTCCCTGGCTGGACCTGCATGAATTCTCTTGACAAAACATGGTCTCAAGTATAATGCTGTGTCCTGCTACATGCAGCTCTCAAAAACACCCTTCTTAAATCAGGTAAGCCAGAATCACCCTGTGATCCCATAGGAAGAGCTGAGATGGTACCACTACAGCATGTTGTCTTCAACTGTCTGGAATCTAAAGAGATAAACCATAAACTCCAACAGAATGACAAGCAACTTCACCAGTGCCTTCCTGTCTCTATAACAGCAAAGACACACACAGTTAGGAACTGTAAAAATGGCTGCCAAGTGTCCCTACAGGGTCAAGTCACCTGTGACAAAATAGTATGAAAATACTTAGCATGTATTTTTAATCATATTTAGCCCCTGACATCTTCATTAGACTGGTAGCCTTCCTTCATCACATCCAAATAATGGGCTGAGAAGACCCATTCAGAGAGCCGCAACATCCCATGTGATCTGGAGAATAGGCACCCATTAGCAATGGCATTGCACTTCACCTGGGAAGAGTCTAAGTCAAGAAGATGGAACCACAGTCCTCTCTCAGGTTCAGCATTGGCAAGAGAAGACTGTCCTGGAGTGAGCTCTCCATACCGGGGATAGGGTGCAAATGAGGCTGTTTCTCCTGAACTAGAAATGAGAATGAATGAGGTAAGAAAGGCAATTCATGGACCAGAGTAGAGTATATGGAGGTGAGAAAGTCCACAGTCAGTGTGGAAGGATCACATTGACAAGGCAGCGACCAGTAGAGGGGACCACAGGAAAGAGGAGCGTCAGTGACAGTCACAGCTGGAGGGAAGACAGCAGCCACCTTTTGCTACCTTGTGTGATTCGCAAAAGAAATTTCCAAGGAAGCTCCCCATAAGAAATGGTCGTCTGTGTGTATGTGTCAAATCCAGAGAGACCCACTACCATGTGACACCGTGTCTACCTTTCTCCAACTCACCTGATCCAAAACTTGGAGAAGGCAGAAACTGGGACAAGTCAATTCAAGACGAAGAATGAATATACTGGAGAGGAGACAAGGAGAAGCCCCACACCTCCAGGGAGAGATTTGCACACCTCCAAAGCAAACCCCACCCAGCTCCAGGAGAGCCCCGCCCCCTCCCCTCCAGCTCACACAACTACATTTACAGCAAGCCAGGCTAGAAGAGAGAAGAGCCTAGAGGGAGGGGAAGGAGGAAGGGGGAGTGGGAGGGAAATGGGAGGAGAGGAGGAGGTGGAAAATTTTAATTAAAAAAAATAGATAGATAGCTGGGGTTTGTGAAAGTAGCCTATACTGGACAGGGCATTTTAACCCAATCAATTCCATCATTAATTCAAACATACCAGCAAGGGTGTACTTCCTTGAAAACTCAGGTATTTCTGTTTAGAACTGGTTAAATATGTGTTTGCTGATTGCCTCCTGAGTATCAGCTGTTTGGTGTAACACTGGTGAACTCATTCAGGGCTAGAGGTCAGGCCCGGCTCTTAGAGAAACCTGCAAGGTGCTTTGTGAATTACAAAGCATTTTTTGGAGAGTTCATTTGATGGCTAAAGAAAAAAATCAATACCCATACAAAGTACTTAAAAGAAAAACAAAAAACCCTGACACATTATAGATATAACCTAGATTTCCTGACTCCCTAGGGAAGTCCAGGCTCTTGTCCTCCTGTTTTGAACTCCTACTTAATGCTATAGTAAAGTGCCCAGCTGGTTTGTCACGAAACCTCAGGTCCAGCAGTAAAACATTATTAGCGAGCACAGAAGGGTATTGACACTCCTTGGAAAATAAAAAACGAAGAGCAAACATCTTGCTCCCCAGTGCATCTCCTGATGCTGGCAAGTTTGATTTTTCTGGCTTCCTTTTATCTCTTTTCACAGAGCCTCAGACCCTTTCTGTTTGATAAATTCAGTTCTGGCAAGCTTCATGCAATAATAACCTGGGCCACTTTCAGTTCCCACTTCAAAAGTGGGAGAGAGAGAGAGAGAGAGAGAGAGAGAGAGAGAGAGAGAGAGAGAGAGAGAGAGAGAGATGGTTCTGCCATACAGGGAAACTTAGTGTGTCCTGGGATCTTAAAACCACCCCAGGTTCATACAGGATGATGACAAATACTCAAGCCTGTATTTCTACTGAGGAGCTATTGGTCCATCTAACTTTAAGGCACCTCCAGCGACTCTGTCCAGTTGCTGAACTTAAAGTGATACCTTCCAGCCAGAGGGTCCACCATGGGGTCCAGGTGGGTGAGAACAGTTTCAGTGCCCATCCACCATGGCAGTCTGGCTGCACAACAACATTTGTAGAGAGCTGGGCCAAGACAGGGGCCCCGAGTGAGTTCAGAGTGAAGTCAGCTGCCCAGGCACACACGGAGCCAGAAAGGAAGTTCCGCTTGCCCATGGTTATCACAAGGGGGCCCATATAAGCCATAGGCTAGAATAAAGAGGGAAAACCCTATCCTTTCTGTAAAAAACAAAGCTGTGGCTGCCTCCACATAGTGCAAACACCAGCACTAAGACACAGGGACGTGAGAATCACAACTCATCCAAAAGAAACTAAAGTGTCTCCAATAAAGGACCCCAAAGAATGAAGCATCCATAGGATGACAGACAGCAAGGTACATCAGAGAACGGCCCTCCTGAAAAATGTTCACAGTGTGTTAGTGAGCTAGATCAGTAGGTCAGGGTGTTCGCTACCAGGCCTGATGACCCTTGTAATCACTGGACTCAATGGATAGAAGGAGAGAATTGAGTCTTGTACGTTGTCTTCTGATCTACACACACACACACACACACACACACACACACACACACACACGCACATATGTGTGGACACACACATAGGCACAAACACATGAGTAATATTTTTAAAGTAATAAAAAATATTTAAGATGTTCATCAACCTTCAAGAATATATGGTTTAAATTTTGTTAAGCTATGTACCAACAAGAAAGTAACTAAAGTAACAAATGTAAACCCTAAAAGAAAATAACTAAAAAAATCCAACACAAACTTTAAGCAGCTAGCTTGAGGGTAGACCATTTGAAGCTACCCAGTCAAAAAAGAGAAAACCAATTTACATCAATAAAAAGAACAGAGTCTGCCAAGTTGTCTGTAAGAAGGGACATCATAGATGATGTGATTGTGGTGTACCATCAAGATTTATTTATTTATAATAATACATATAGTATGGTTTTCAGGAAGGTGAGAGAAGGCCAGAGAGAAATCATATCTAAAGACAGAATGGATGAAATCATATGTTAGACCTCAACAAACACAGGAAAACGGAAATAACATCTTGAATTCTCGTTGACCACAATGGAAACAAGCTAGTTATCATTAGCAGCAGAAACTACAGGAGCTAGTACAAATTCGTGGAAATTAAACAGTACACTACTGAATGACAAATTGATCACTGAAGTTATCAAGAAGGAAATAAAAACTACCCTAGGATTGAATGAAAAGAAAAACCTAGTGTATGGTGCACAAATGAAGGCAGTCCTGAGAGGAAAGTTTACAGTGAAGCTCCTCCTTCAGAACACCAGAGAGCTCAAATAGTAACCTGACAATGCACCCAAAGCCTCTCACCCTGAACAAAACTCAGCTCCAAATGGATCAAGGACTGTACAGAAGACTTGATGTTCTGGAGCGTCTCCAGGACCAGAAGGGAGTAGGCATCAACTTATGGACACACGTAAGGGTTCCCAGTGGGACTCTGGCAGTATAGGCAATAAGACTGATAGTCGACAGGGGGATTCTTGTGAAACTCAGGGCCCAGAAAACAGTGTAGTGAAGAAACACACAGAGTGGGAGAAAATCTTTGCTACCTTACACATGCAAAGGAGGATTAGTGTCTAGACAAAACAACATACACACATACATACACACACAAAACACAACATAAACACAAAACAAAAAATACCATCTAGAAAACAAACAACCCAATGAGAAATAGGTGATGGAACTGAATGAAAAGTTCTCATTTTAAAAAGAGAGAAATATAAATGGCTAGCAAACCCTGTAGAAATAGTTCATCATCTTTAGTAAACATGAAAGTGCATATTTAAATGCGTTTAAAATTTCATGACCCCAATCAGAATAGGCAAGATCAGAAATAGAAATGATAACAAATATTGATGAGCATGTGGGGCAAGGGAAACCCTTAACCACTATTTGTGGGGGTGCAAACTGGTATAGCCACTTTGGAAACCAATCGGGACTTTTCTCAAAAATCTAGAAACAGAACTGCCATATCACTCAGCTGTACCCCAACTGGGCACGCAACCAGCCAACTCTCTGTCCTACTACAGAGACACATGTATATCCATGTCCATTGCTACCACAACAGCCAGGAAATGAAACCAATTGATGCCCATCAATCGATGAGAAGATGATAAAAATGTCATACATAAAAACAATGGAATATTATTCGGGTGTAAAGAAAATTACAATTATGAAGTTTTCAGGAAAATGGATAGAACTGGAAATTATTATAGTGAGTGAGGTAACTCAGACCAAGACTATGATAAACACTGTGTGTTCAGAAGAAAATTCACATCTGGTACAGTAAACATGGTTAAACCCATGACTGGGGAGGTCACAGCCTAGGGGGGCATCTGTTTCTGTCATGCTAAATGCTGTCAAACTGCTTTCAAAACATTTCTGTTTATAACCACAGATTAGTGTTCTCACCCTTGGTCAGAGAAGCTTCATTTGCAGTGGATGATAATAATTCAGAGACTCATATCTGGTGCAAGGGTCAATGATGAGCAATTGTGAGTGCTCAGCTGTGGATGCTTCATCTGTGTAGACTTCAGCCATGCAAGGCTCACGAGACATCACAGCAGTGATGGCAGCAGGGATGTCAGAGCTGGAGGCTGGGGAGAGGAGCTGTGAGGTGCTATCTTCTGGAAAGGACATGGTCATTGCACTCAGGAGCTCACGGGAGCTGTAGTTAACCTACAGCAGGTCTAGCCGGTCATAATTTCAGCCCATTTCCAGCTGAGGAGAAATTCATATTGACAGCTGCTGCATGAGAGACAGTCATTTTGCTTCAGGGCGTGGACACTAGTGGGTTGCTGGAACTCCAGTGGATGGATGGCCCTGACCCATGGTCACATTAGCTGGACCGAATAGTGTATATATATAAAATGAAAAGAAGATGACATGAAATTGCCAGGGAGACGCATTGGAGGCATAGTGCAAAGGGGATTTGAAGAAGGAATCGTGTGAATAAGATCAAAATATGTTGTATGTACTTATGAAATTCTCAAAGAACAAATACAAATATTTTTAAAAAGTGGAAGTGTGCAATTTATATTAAATACCCATGTTCAATAGGGATACAGAGGTTAAATCAATGACTTCAGTCCTTTCTTTAAGAAAGGCAGAAAGAAAAAAATAACTCAAAGTAAGTTAAAACAAATCACAAATCAGTGTCCATAGAACAGGGACATTTAAAAAAAAAAAAAGTAAAATAGTTCCGAGTTAATTCTCTGAGAAGGTCTGTGAAATTGATCAACTGAACCAGAATGCCATCTCCTACTTCCTTCTGGATCTTTGAAGGTTTCAAGTTTGACATCTGTACTTATGATGCATTTTGAGCAAATATTTCCATACAGTGTTAGGTATGGATCAAAGCCGTTTCTTCCTCCTGCATGCAAACATCCAAAGCACAAATCTAGATTCTTCAAAAGTTGCCATGGAAGGGGATGAACATTTTGCACATCATGTGCTTGACAGTTCATGAAAACCTCTCAACTCAACTGAAAGCAAGCAGGCCATTGGGGATGTGCCAGAGACTTCCATGCCCTTCTCAGTAACGTGTACATGAACAACTGCATGAAAAGATAATTAAAAGAGCTAGTCACTGGCAAAATAAGTATCTAAATGTCCCAAGGTGCTATTACATACTCGCTGAGACACCCACCAGCAACAAAGAGTCATTCTGAGTCTCGGCAAAGATTCAGAGACTGGAAGCCTTTTACACATGGGTAGAAAGCAAAATTCTGAAGTCCCTGATGGAAACAATTTGATAGTTTAAACTTTTAATACAAGCGAGTCAGGGAGCTATGGGGATGACAGTCAGTAAAGTGGCCCCTGCACAAGCGCGAGGACCCTAATTCAAGTCCCAGAAGTCAAACAATCTGGACTTTGCAATGTGCTTGTAATCTCAGCACTAGGGAGGTGGAGTCAGGCGGTATGTGGGACTCCCTGGACAGTTAGCCTACCCTATGTTGTGGGTTTCAGGTCAGTGAGACATTCTGTCTCAAGAAGCAAGGTAGATGGCTCCTTAAAAAATACACCCAGAGTTTGACCTCTGGCCTTTGCATGTACATGTCCCCTTCTCTCTCTCTCTCTCTCTCTCTCTCTCTCTCTCTCTCTCTCTCTCTCTCTCTCTCTCTCTCACACACACACACACGCACACACACGCACGCATGCACACACACACACTAATCACTTATCTACCATGTAGTGCAGATACTCCTATTTACATGAAATGCCAGTTACACTCATAAAAGACTTACAAACAAAAGTTTATAACATCTTGTTGGTAATACCCCCATACCTGAAGTTTCCAAATGTTCATCATGGTAGAAGACAGAGAAGTCACAGTATAGACACACAATCCCACATCACTCTGAAACAAATGATTCATGTGGTAGAGTTAGGGTTCAAACACAGAACCTAGCCAATGTGAGGCACATAGACCCTAAATAAATTGTTGGTACATGCTTATTACATGCACACATCTGAATATATCTACACCTAGTGCAAGTCAGTAGAAAAGTATTTGTGCTTTAATGATCTCATACAGAATGCTAGAAAGTGAAAATATAGCAATTGAAGAAAGGTCAGTGCTGTGCTTTTGGAGGAATATGTGGGGGAGGGGACCAGGAAAGAGATTACAAGGCACATGGAACTATCTGGAATGATACTTCATCTTCTCATGGGTGTGTGCACTCTTATGCAAAAGCCTACTGACTGTACAATGTGAATTTGTATGGTCAATTATATCTTAACTAAATTGTTAGCCATAGTCTCCCAGTGTCTTGATATTTCAAGAGCAAAAGAAGTCACAATCACCATAATTGACATGATTTTAAGGCCTAAAGTGTGGGCCTCATTAATGTAAGTGTTTTATATGATTACGCAGTTATTTGGATAATCATTCAAAATGACAGGCAGCAGTAAGGGCAACTAGATATGTCCTTCAACTGAGTGACCTCCAGAAGCTGAAGGACCCACTGGCACTGGTTTTGGAACTAAGAATATTTCACTAGAACTATCTTTTGTCCCTGTGCTCAGCCCTGCCTTCCTAATGGCCATCAGTGTGCCTGCCTGGATACTTTGAAAGCTGGAATGTTAACAGCATCCAATCTTGACAGGGCTTCAAGGCCTAGCTGGATGTTCTCCACTCTTGGAAGTAAAGGCTTTGATGCCATAGGCGACAAACGTGACAGTCAGCTCAGCTCAGCTCACAAGTTCCTGTCTGTTGCTTTCCATTTTCTCTGCTCTAGTTTCTTTCAGTAACAATCCTCAGGCAAGTCTCCCCATATATGGATGGTGAAGATGCTTTATAATGGCCCAATACAAAAAAAAATCAGATTTTTTTCCTATTACAAATCTTTTTAAGGTCTGAGAATGTAGTTCAATTGGTGGAGATTTTGTCAACAGGCTCAGAACTCTAGGTTCAGTCTCCATCATTGCATAACAGTGAGCTGGGTGCGCACATCAGCAATACCAGCACTCCGCAGGTAGAAACAGGAGGATCAGAAGCTCAAAGATCATCTGTAGCTCCATAGAGAGTTGAGACCCATGTAAAGTATAGGAAACTATCTTAAAATAAGTAAATAAATAAATACAGTGAATAACATGGATATTTGGGCTATGTGTATACCTGATCTGGGCAATTTTAAATTAGTAATGTTTCTATGCCTTACAGTTTCTTAACATTATTTTTTGGAATCTTCATAAGAAAGAAAGATCAATGAGGAGAGGGCACACTGCCACACCAACTCCAGTGTCGTCTGTGTGACATGACATATGTCATTATGCCTGGCATGGGACTAGGCTTCCTGGAGGTCAATGGCAGATTGTCTGGTATTAGCCACCGCTGAGGCATAGATGGGTTTCTCGAGTAGCTGGCTATATGGAATATGAGCTTTGCACAAATTCTTTCATAATAATGATAGTCTTTATATATACAAGACAAGGATCATTCTCTTCAGGAACAGCTCTGGGATAAGGAAGCACAGTATGGGAATGTATAAGACTACAGCAGAACCTTTGTCATACATAGGGTGTATGATGAGCAAGGGAACAGATGGGTTAATGTTGATGGACAAAGACTGTTATATTATACTTTCAACTTTATGGATAGGCTTGCTAGATCCCAACCCCCATGATGTCTGCTGCATAAGAAGGTACTAAAAAGTATATTTCAACAGGTGTAGGGAACTGATTAGGTATATTTGGTCACTAGATGAAATAAGGGTTAAGAGGAGGAAGGGCCATGATAGCGATAATGAGACAGAAACGGGAGGCAGAGGCAGGTAGATCTCTGTGAGTTCGAGACCAGCCAGGTCTACAAGAGCTAGTTCCAGGACAGGCTCCAAAACCATGGAGAAACCTTGTCTCAAAAAACCAAAACAAACAAACAAACAAACAAAAAAAAAACAAGATTTCCTCTTCTAAGGATGCTTTATGTCTAACACCTGTTCCTGATAATATACTTTTCTTAAGTATCGCTGATGTGACTAAAAGAAGCTTTCATACTGTGCCAACAAATGACACAGGACCTTCTGATTTGTTCTTTGTTTGAATACTATATAATGAAAACATAAATTCAGTAAAATCACAGCAGATTCCAACCCCTCTCTTGTGTGTTGTGTCTGTCTATCATTCGCCGAACTTGTGCCTTCCTGTTACCAAGACCCTGCTTCTCCCACGGTCTGAGTGGCTCCCCTGAGCCGGTCCGTAGCAGCACACTTCACATGATCACTGTGTATGAAATCAGGACAAGCATCCTGAAGTCCTAGCACACTCAGCAGAAGATGAGCAAACAGTTACACACACTCTTCTATCTCTCTCCACTAAATAGATTGGCAAGCCCACATACAAAGATAGTGTCCAGTTTGGAGGATCCACAAAATCCCACTGTGTTTTCTTCATGCAGTACAAAGTGTGACATAATTAAAATGTAGTTGCATTGGGATGGTTGGGTTCCTGGGACCCATGGAAAACTCGTCAGATGTTCGCAACCCATTGACAGCGTATTAAGATGCTATAATATTTGCCTGCCATCAAATCATCTCTAAATTACTTACAACATGTAACACAGCATCAACACAGTAAAATAGTTGTGGTGATATATTGTGTAGGGGATGACAGGAGAAACAGTCTGTCTATAGTCTATATCACTGAAATACATTTTCCTAAATATTTTCAAGTCCTGGTTGGTTGAGTCATACTTGGAAGCCCTTGGGGAGGTACCAGCCATGTGGCACACTCAAGATTCAGCTTTTGACTTAAAAAATTTCAACAAATGAAACCAGGAAAACAATTACTACTCATCTACTGCTTCCTATTCCTGGAAATTTAACTTATGCATGAGCTTATATTCATTTTATGCATTTAACTCAGAAAATGGGGACAATTAAATTTTTAAAAATCAATAAAATGTAAAACCAAAATAACATAAATAGATTTTCACTGATATACTGGAAGTCATTAAGGCAATTCATCTTTTATGTACCACATTGAAATTTCTAAAATCCTTCTGGATGATTTAGTTCCTGGGTAGTAAAAAAGAATTTACATTTTTTATCTATATGGTGTTTGTTTCTTTCAGAAATTATCAAACAAGCAGACTTTTTGTTTAGTCTCGAGAAGGGTGATGAGGGCGGTACACAATAAGTGCAGTAGGGAGAGATCTCCGGGCTGTTCAACAGGCGGCACAGTAGCTGCATGCATCCTGACTGTGACCCCTGGTCTTTCCTCCAGGGGAACATAAGCCTTGGAACAGTCTGGTGTCGTGGAACGTGGCAAGAACGGGATTGGGGAGCGGCATGAGAACATTCTGGCTCTCTCATTAGTCAGCTGCATTATTTTCAACTTCAGCTGAAGAAATGAGATTGAGAGAAATAACCTCTAGACTAGATCCTGTCTAGATTTGCAACACAAGAGGAATCAGGTGCTACCACAGAAGGTGACAGGTGCCACCATTAGGATCAGCAAATCAGAAGATTCAGACACAGGTGGGACCATGGTCAGAGTAGGTAGGAAGGGTGCAATTAAAAACCAAAGAACAAGCTCGGGACTGATTCTTGGGACTAGAGGTTACAATGGAAACTCCTTAGAGGAAGGGAGCTCTGAGTAGTGCTCCTGCCATTGTGGGAAAGTAGATGGGATGGGAGGAGACACAGCGTGTCACAGTTGGATCCTTGAGGAGCCATGAGCTCACTGGAGCTCTTCTTGGCCCAGGGCAGATTGTGACTCAGCTCATGATTTCATTATTCGAGAAAAGACCTTCCAGAAAAGGAGATCGTGACCAAGCTGTCTGGAAACTGAGGACAGAGCCTTCATGTCATGGAGAGGAGGAGGCTGCGTGTTTCTAATGGAGTGGGGATCTAAATGTTTAGAAACCAGTGACACATTCCAGCAGGAAAGAAACAGGAAGAACGATGTGGAAGAGGCAATGTCAAGATGGGGCAAGATGACAAACACGGCAGGGTGGTTACACACAGGCACTACAGCAGCTGTGACAGTGTGCTTAAGACCCACACAAGACTAAGTGAGACAAAAGCCAGCTCCCATGCCTAACTGAGAAACTACTGGTAAATGCTGGCTGCTGGGGGAGGAGGGGAATGGGATACTGCTGGTTTCCTTTTGTCCCAAAAGGCTATCCATACTCCTGTAGATATAGCCCCACACCCATGCACATATGAGCAGCACCAAATGTGGTGGGTTTAAACAGAGCACATGAAGTTGGAAGGGGAAAGTGATAGGTAGGAGAGGAAGTAGAAGGGAAGGAATGGGAATGAACTTGGCCAAACATTATTTGTGTACATGAAATTCTCAAACAATAAAAAAGCATTGCCGCTAATGGGGAGGGGGGGGCAATGGAAGCCTTTAGAGCAGGCAAGCTCTATGGAAGAGGGGAGGAGAGGGAGCTGGCAGAAGAAGAAAGGCAAGAGAGAACCAGCTCTGATCTGCAAGGAAAAGCAAGCAAACATTTAAGCAAAGTCTGCTCATGAGAAGGTAATTGCAGCCACAGCAGAGAAAAGAAGCCCAGGTTCCTATTCTTCCCCTGGACAGAGTCTCAGGTCACAGAGACCTGTTAAGTTGGAACTAAAACTTTGAAGAAACAAACTGTGAATTATTGATTTGTAATTGAAACTCAAGGACCAGAGTGGGTGTGACCTACAGAGCATGTGACGCTAAGCCTGGGCACCAAGTTTACTGATGAAGGATATAGGTGCAGTTGCATGCCCAGCCATGGATAGATGATCTCTGGTTGAACTATCACACACAGGAGGTCAGCATCTGTACACACAACACAGAAGGAAAAGTCGTGGAAGCATGGGAGAGGCCCCAGATTCTGGGCAGAACAGGGGTTCAATAACTGTTGAAGCCAACGAGCAAGAGAGAAGAAGAGTTCTAGAATTTAGAATACAGCAAAACAACGTCAAGTGCTGGGCCTCGATTCTTCTGAGACTCCAGCTGCACCCACACAAACACTGGGAAGATTCCAGTGACTTAAGTAAGGATAAAAGAACAACATTTGCATTTGGGTTGCCACTCAACTAAATTATTCATAAGAACAAGTAACAAATCATCAGAGAAACCTAAGAGAATCCAGAATGTCCAAAGATTCACAGTGCCCAAGAGAAGATGGACTTGAAACCCAAGGAAAGAGGCATACGATAGATCCTCAAGGAGAAAACACAGTCTACATTGACTGATCCCTAGGTGGGACCCTAGGATGATAGGACTGTCAGACAAGGGTCTGATGTGGTTACTGTAATGAGGCTCATCAAAGAAATAATGGGGTGCTTACCATAGATGAAAAACATGATAGCTTCAAACGGGAAATCAGGAGAAAGAAAAAGGAACAAAGTGAGAATCATAATAATTTTTTAAAAGCATGCTGCGTCAAAAGCAAATGCCTGAGTGAGTGGATAGCAGAATAGAGAGGAAAAGAGTCCTTCAGTGTGAAGATAGAGCAATAGGGTTATAGCCAAAGATGAGAAAAAATAGAGGGAAAATGTGATGAGTGTCTGCAGCAGATTCCCCCTGCCCCAGGAAGAGGGGAGATTGGAACTGTGCCAACCCCACTTCCCAAGATCCCAACTACAGAAAGAAATATGACTCCACCACAGTTCACCCTGGGTACCAAGAAGTTTACTAGGCTTACTCCCAGGGCATTGATGAACGGTGACTTGCAGGAGGTGACCCAGAAACAGTTGCACTGGAAAGGCTACACCCAGCATTGACATGAACTCCCCTGTGTCTGTGAAGATGAGGCACCCATCCCCTGTCTTCCCCAGCCGATATACTCTACCCATACCTGAGATGCAGAGACCAGTACAACTCAGGCAGAACTCCATACAACTGGTTGGAAGAAATGGCTGAATAAACAGACGAAGGTCCCATAATCCTCCCCACCTCTCCATACAGAGAGGAATGTCGACAGCCCACAGGCCAGATTGTGATGGACTCTTACAAGCCAGCACAAAAGATCTCTTAAAGGCAGCAGCTGTTGTCCTGGAAGACAGAATTTTACAAGAGGTCCCGAGTTCCACAGAGCCACACAGGCACTTGTCATGACAAGCAAAGAATGAGATATGAGAAAAAAGACACTGATGACAAAGAGGCTGCAGAGTTCCCAGACATGAGGCATTTAAAGATTCAAGATGACCTCTGAACCAACAGCAAGGTAAATAGCAACAAAACCATACTTGGCCAGGTGACAGTTGAATGTGGAAATTCAAAGACAGTGACACGATCTTGAAATCAGACAGAGAAGATGATACATCCCAGACAGGGAACAAGAACTCTGATGTGGGAGTGTCATATATCAATCTGTTGATTTCATTGGTTAAGCAATAAAGAAACTGCTTGCCCTGATAGGTTAAAACATAGGTGGGAGGAGTAAACAGGAGGAAGCAGAAGTGAGGTAAGACTCCTCAGACAGACGCAAGATAGCTCTGCTCTCTGAAGCAGAGACGTCAGGCTCTGCTCTTCCAGGCAGCTCCGACCCAGGATGGACATAGGCTAGAATATTCCTGGTAAGCGCACCTTGGGGTGCTTACACACATTATTAGAAATGGGATACTCCAGGTGCGAGAGTTAGCCAAGAAGAGGCTAGATATAATGGGCAAGCAGTGTTTAAAAGAATACAATTTGTGTGTTGTTATTTCAGGCATAAGCTAGCCAGGCAGCTGGGGTGCTGGGGACGCAGCCTCGCCGCTCCTATTTCAACAGAACTCAACCTGTTTTTGGCTCAGTAGGAAAGGACAAAAAAGCAACAACAACAAACAAACAAACAGACAAATGAGACACGAACGCAGCAGAACACTATGCTTAAAGCGTCAAAAGAAAGGCAAAATCCTACTAGATTGAATTCTGTACCCATTTTTATAGAAGGAAGTTATTTTGAAGTAAACCATTATTTTTCATTTGTAAGAACATTTGTAAATACATATGTAGGGATCTTATTAGAGGTATTATAATAATACCAGTTTACCTTGGTTAATAAATGTGCCCTATCTGGAAAAAATCCATATGTACATATATGTGTGTATTCAAGAGCATACAAGAGTGAAAATACAGGCTCACATTATTCCACATGACTGATCCAAAATTGTTTCCATTAATAGATATTTTTTCATTTAATATCAAGGGAAACTCTCTCTCATTTACACACACACACACACACACACACACACACACACGTCAACAGATAACATCTTTCCTACCCCACCTACCCCACTTTAGTGAGATCAGCACTAAAAGTGGGTTGTAAATAGCTTGGTAAATTTTTCAACAGTATCATTTCAGAGATGACAGGGATCAGAGAGAGCAGCAGACAGAAGGCTGTCACTGCAGAAGCCCTCAGGGGGTTGTGTAAGTGGTGTGGATACCTGGAAGCTGTTGAAGACCCTACAATAAAGCCCCATAAAACTCAGATGCAGAGGTGAGCTAATTTCATGATGAGCTGGTATAATTGAGTTTCTATGAGCAGACTTGGATGGCTATCTCCATGGCTTGCAGAAGCAGAGGACAGATCAATTGTTGCTTTGATGCTAATGAAAGACTGACAACACAAAGCTCCGAGCTAGCTCCTCTTTCAGAAGAGCCGCCAGGCATATCCAACTTTCTGACAGTGTCAAAGGACATTAGCATCTACAACATTCACACTCAAGAACCATGCAAACTGGGCGTGCTCCACCATAGATGGATATCAACCTCCCTTCCCCTTCTGAAGGATCAGGAAACACCATGCAAGATAGGTCAACATGAATTACATGCTAGAGGATTCAGGGAGGAATTCTGGGAAGTGATGTCCTCTGGATAGGATATAACTTTTGCATGCACAGATTTATAGTAGCTGCATGAGACTTGCAAAAGACAACCCCAACTCTATTTCAAGCACAGCTGGGGGAAAGGATCCTTACTTAGCTCACCTCTAGCGGTGGAGCCATACATCTGATAGCTGCTATGGTGGAGACTAACTTTTCCTCAGTGGTGTGGCTTCTAGTAGGTTGCTCATGTCACAGTGGCTGGCCTTTGATTTCTTCCCAGACAAGCAACACTTATGGGACTCAGTGGGTTGTATCAAAGAAAGAAACAGGGTGGCTGGGGTCCAATATGAAGTTGAGAAGCAAGGGAGTTGGAGGGAGAGGGTGGAAATGATCAAGATACATTGTATCCACGTATGCAAGTTATTCTTTATTTATACTTCTTTTATATATTACATTCCAACCAGTTTTCCCTCCCTTCTCTCCTCCCCCAGTCCCTCCCGCTACCTTCCCTCTCCCCCAGATCCACTCCTCTTCCATTTCCCTTCAGAGAAGAGCAGGCCTCCCAAGGATATTGATCAAACATAGCCCATCAAGTTGCAAAAAGACTAGGTACAACCCCTCACATTAGAAAAGGCAATCCAGTAGGAAGAAAAGGGTCTCCAAAGCAAGCGATAATAAATCTAACATATTTTTCAAAGAACAGTGCAATCTAGTTACACAAACAACCACGGAAGTTCAGGGGGCTAAGGACTCACTACACAAGCCTAAAGAGTCAGGTCATACCCCATACTTAAGTGAAAATCACAGTGAAGCTGTGCATGTCTGCATCCAAAATTTTAGAGGAGGAACTTGGGGTTCAGACAGGAAGATTCCTGGATCTTGCTGGCCAGCCAGTCTAGCCAATCAGTGCTCTGGGTTCAATGAGATGGAGATTCAGTAAATGAGGAAAAATACAATCAAGATGGACAAAAATAACTGAAGAGATTTCGTGTTGACTTCTGCCCTCTACATATGCACCCGATGTGTGTGTGTGTGTGTGTGTGTGTGCAATGCACATGAACACGCACATACTTTATGTTTTAAGTAAGTTTATAACTTTTTTTGGACCATAGCCATGGCTTTCCTGAGTTTTAAGCAACCTAGGGGCTCAGGTTGTATAGGCCTATGAGAAATAAATAAATAAATAAATAAATAAATAAATAAATAAATAAATAAAAAATAAACTCCATGAGCTGGGACTCTTTCCCACTGGCTGTCTGACTCTACTTCCTGTGTACATGTCTTAGTTAGGGTTTCTATTGATGTGAAGAGACATCATGACCTCAACAACTCTTATAAAGAAAAACATTTAATTGGTGTTGGCTCACAGTTCAGAGGTTTTGTTAATTGACATCATGGCAGGAAGCAAGAAAGTATGTATATACTTAGACATGCTGGAGAAGAACCTCTACATCCTGATATGAAGGAAAAGAGAGAGGCACCGGGCCTGGCTTGTGCATTTGAAATCTCAAAACCCATCCTCAATGACATGCTTCTTCCAATAAGGCCCCACCTTCGAATAGTGCTGCTCCTCTGGGGGCCATTCTATTTCAGGAACAGTGTGGTCCCCCAGAGCTCGAGCTGCACAGTCTTCAGTTCTTGCTTTTCATTGTATACAAAACTCAACCTTGCTGCCTTCATTCAAGAATAGAGAGCTCTTGTAAGTTTCCAGGAGTCAGTAACAGCACAGGGGATGCTGTGGCATGGATCAGACTGCGAGGGGCCTCATCCTGTCAGTCCAGACTCGGCTACTTGCACAACATCCCTGGCTGCTAATGAGTCCCAGGCACTGCCAGGTCCCACAGCCCAGTTTTACAGTGACCCTATGACCCCATGGAAAATACTCATCTACCGTCCCATGTGACCCTAACTGCTGTACTTTCCATCTCTGGAACAGTGACTATTGTCTACAGCAGAGGACAATGGGCAGGTTTCCCTTCATAGCACCCAGGAGATATTTGATTGTCTTTCACTGAGGAGCAGGTAAGAGCTTTTGTTTCTCAGGACTGGGCCCTCAGGAAGTGAGAATACAGCTACTGACAACACATCTCAGCACAACTGAACTCCCCCAGTGAGTAGCCTACAAGGTGTCCCTCCAAGACTGTCTGCTGCTGAGCTGCAAGACAGCTGAGTCAGGAAAGTGCTTGTGAATATAAAGACCCAAGCTTGAGGCAGACATCCACAGATCCCTAAGCAGCATGTCTCAGCCTGTGGATCGTGAGCCTTTTGACAAACTTCTGTCTCCAAAAATATGTACATGAGGATCCATAATAGCAAAATTAAAGTTATGAAGTAGCAATGAAAATAGCTTTCTGGTCAGGGGTCACCACAACATGAGGAACTGTATTAAAGAGTCACAGCATTAGGAAGGTGAGACTTTACCTGAGGCTCACCAGTCAACCATCCTAGCCTACCTGCAGAATTCCAGGCCAACGAGATCTCCTGTTTCAGAGACTAAACATGGGTGGTGGCTGAGAAACCTCCAGAGTCATTCTCTGGCTTCCTCATGTACAATCTCATGTGTGCACTAGCACACATAGGAATACACACAAATAACTATCTGCACAAGAACAAGTTCTAACGCATTGGCCGAGCTAAGGTGGTTGAGTTCTGTCCGTGGATGAATGACGTAAGATCAACGGAGTCCATCATGGTCATCTCCTAAGATGACCCAGAGCATCGGGGGCAATGGAAGCAACTTCTTTCAAACTTCTAATAGAGTAAACTTACATTATTGAATTTTGTATTTATTAAGAAACATTGTAACCTAAATCATATATGGTCCAAATAGTATTGTGCATTTTTGATGGCCAAGACTCTCTGACTTGGTCTTAGTACGAAGGGCACCAGCCTCCCACACATTATTCATACTTCTACCATCGCAATCTCCCTGCCAAACACCTTCACGAAAAACTACACCCCGCATTGGCTCTTCTCTAAGAACAGGACTCCCTATCTTTCTCCTTAGCTAACATCACCTCGGCTTTGGTGACAGAGAGCCACCATAGACTTCCTGTCATGAAATGTGTGGACCAATGGGAACTCTGAAGAGAGTAACCATCACCTAAGTTCTTACTTAGCAACTCGGTCCTTGGGCTGTAGCAAAGGGTCACATTTGTGTCATGAATGATGGATTGATTGTGACTTATTGCCGAGTTAATGGGACTGATGAACCGAACGATGTGTAGACACACCACAGATGAATGGGACAATCCTTGACTTGTGACTAAGGGGTTCTCTATCTAGCACCTTCTAAGTGCTGGCAGTGTGTGTTCCAACACTTCCCAGAAAGGTTTTATTGGTGTCGATACCCTGCAGTTCAATTCTGCCAAAAAGGCAATTGGCCAGTGGAACCAAGGCTTTCTTTCCTTTTCTTTTTTAAAAAAGAAATCATTGAATGATCTTATGAACCAAACAGATGTCTCCACTGTATAATCACCAACGTGCAAAACTTTATTATTTTTTAATTTAAAATCTTATAATGTCAGCCATTATGGATTTAAAAGAGATTTCCTCTGGTTATTAAGTAAGGTAAATGTGGAACCGGGAACTGATCGGATCATAGTTCATGAGAACAAAGGTCAGTCACATGACCTGCTGATTAAAATGCTTCCGCCACATCTGATGGGGAAATGATAGTTACCATTCATCTGAAATAAAAGTATATCACAATCACAGCTCCTTCTTTCATAAGTGTAGTAGACCATGGCTTCCCTTAGTCATTAAATGAACCCAATGCCATTATTAACTCCAACTCCACACCCCAAAATCCAACAAACAAATCCCAATGGCAACATTCTCCTGAATGCCAATAGCCACGTGCCTGTAATGTATATGCAAGTTTAGGCATAGCAAGCACAAGATAGAGGCTGAGAGCATCGACTCAGTCTGCATACCAAATACTCCAAGTACTTGTTTTTAGATTAAAAACTACCGTAAGCACTTTGAAACATTTGGCAAGTATAGCCACACATGTATTGGTTTGTGCTCTCCTGTGTATCCAGGTAAACGATTTCCTCCCAACTGCTCACATGGCAACCACAGGTGATTGGGAACGAGCAGGAATCCTGGATGCCACCAAGGGAAGACTGCAGCTGAGAAGGGCGCGGGAAGAATCTGGATCTGCACCCTTGAGTGGGGGAAGTAGACATTTCCAAGCTTTTACCCTACACGCTAGCTTCTGGAGGCTTCTGCTAGGTTCTCCGGACCCTGAGTACCCCTTTCTCTGAACCACGCTTACTTCCTAGGAATAACCTCAGGCACACAGTGGTCTATTTAAAAAAAAAATTAATTAAAAAAAAGTTAACATAGCACGTGTCTGTGGCACCAACAAGAGCAGGAAGTCTCTCCGGCACCTCCAGTCTGGAAAATCTGATTTAGGGGCTCTGCCTCCTACAGAACTATCCTCCCGGAAAACTTAATAGAAGCAAACATCTGCATTCACTAGACCTGGACCAGCGAAAACCAGCAACAGAGCATGTCCAAGTCCGGGATACCCCAAAACAGTCACATACACTGAGCCCTTCTAGCTGGCAGGCTCTGGGTCTGTGAAATAGCACACATCCTGGGGAATCTACACCATTCATCTACTGTCGCCACTGAAGGACACATCAGCGCTGGGAAGGGATTCATGCCACCTCCTAAGGCTTGCAAATCTCCATCCACTCTTTAGACATGGACAACTGTCCTCCTCCCCTCCGTCGAGGGTCTCTTACCTTATGGCCCTTCCCCGGGGGACACCTGACGTTGTTGGAGGCTCCAGCTGTTTGATTCATGTTCCTGAGAAGTTGGGGATCTGGAATCCTCTACCTTGCAAACTTCGTGAGAGCCTGGAAGCTGGCGATGCAAATGCGCGCCTCAGGGGAGATGCGCGGGCTTCCTCCCTCTTCAGTCCCTGACGGATTCCTAGCTTGTGGGAACCCCTTAGGCCGGGTCGGTGAGACCCGCAGCCCAGAGCCCACTGAGCAGCAGCCCGCACCCCAGAGGGAGCCCTGGCCGGCGCCAGGAGCTCTGCCCAGGGCTGCCTTGCTGGGAAACAGTCCAGGTCTCTCCAAACCAGAAGCGGGAGCAGTTCCAAGAGGACTTGAGGAGGGGCAAGAAGCTGGGTGGGGAGTGCGAGATGCCCTCCCCTGCCCTACCCTGCGCCAGAGGCTGGGAAGCTAAGACAGCCAAACGCACTCATGCGCCACCTGCCTAAGCCACAGGGTCAGGACCCCAAGGGCTGGCGTTAAGCTCCAGCGGGGTCTCTGCAAGACCCTCCAGACCCACAGCAGTCCGGGCTGCAAGTGCAACGGGTGCGGATCCTGGCACGCCCCTCCACGAGGGCTTAACTAAGAAAAAGCAACTCGGTGGAACCGCGCTCCCCTGCAGCTTCTGCTCCTTGCTCCAGGCGCCAACCCCGGGGATGGTCGGGAGGTGGCATGCGAGGTTCTACCAGGAGCTACTGCACTGGCGAAGGCTAGAAAGTGGAGGGGGCGGAGGAGGAGCTGGGCTGACAAGCAGAGATCCTTGGCAAGGTTCCTAAAAATCATAGCTGAGGGATGCAGGCTCCTTTCCACCCCGCATGCCTGAGCTCAGAAGCAGGTGGGCTTCCTTTACCCAGCATTCACTCCACTGGGGCAGTAACCGTGGAGGGCAGGGACACATTACTGGTGTAGTCCTAGTTTAATTTGGTAGCATTTGGACACAGGTGGGAGTAATCCCTGCCCTTGAGAATGCAGGCACACAAACTAAGAAAGCGCAGAGGCTTCATGAGACTGCATTGCAACATCTTAGCACCAAAGCGTGCACTGTGGTCAAGAGCACACTTGGGTACAGCTGTATTAATGAGCAAGATGTTCGGTTTTCTTTTTTTCCTAGATTTTTTTTTCTTCAGGCGTGGTTCATTAGATTTGAACAAATCTGGATGAAATGCCAAGGCACAGAATTCACCTTCCATTTCTGAACCCCAAATCCTTATTTGGATGGTGCATATAGTGTACAGGAAGATTCTGGACTCAGAAGGGGTCCAGAATGCCTGTAATACCCGTAGCCCTTAGGCACTTTGGTTTGCTTCAAACCCACTCCTTAGCGCACCCTGCTAAGAGTAAACTGGGTGAGTTCTCTTAAAGCTCCAGTGAGTCTTATGTACTAACCCTCACTTCCCCTCCAGCTCTCTCCCCTCCTCCCAGGGACCCCTTGCCATGCTCCACTTCCAAGTTCCTGTACTGTTTTCATAGCTCACGGAGCACATAATGAAACTGTCTTTGAGTCCTCCACCCTCCTGTAACTAATTCCAGATAGCTCATTGGTTCACCAAACTGGGGGTGAGGGAACTCTTCAGTTATTTGTCGAAATTATTTTGCTATATATTTATTGTTCCCAGTTCCAACTTAGGCTGACCCCCTTTAGTTGTGTCTTCCCATTCAGAAGCAACTCCAGCAGCCACTGCAGTGGGCTGAGATTTGTTTGAGGCAGATAGTGGTTAGAATATGCTCTGCCCCTTTCATCTGGGCATCTTTGAGCAGATTCTTTCTCTCACTGATTCTTGCATCTCTGAGGTAGGCTTCACAACTGCTGCTTTCCAAGGAGGATGTCCAAATCTGAGAACTGGTGATGCAGGGAAAATGGTTGGTGTCATAGTAGGGGTCTAGCAAGGAAGACACTGGCCCTATGCACTGGCCGGATCGCTCACAGAGATGTCATAGCTTACAGATCTCCTCTAGGCTACTCTTTCTGGTTCTCATCTACTTCTGTGTACTGACTTGTGGGGTCATGTGATTATCAGCACCTCCCTTTCTTCCCCACACTCTGGACTGCGAACTCAGTTCTACAGAGGGCAGAGCCTTGAGACTCACCATGAACTCCTGCCTGGGTCCTTGTTCTTCAGAAGCATATGTTAGCTACCAAGCGTGGAGGTTTGCAAAAGAAAAGGCCAGGGAGCCATCAGACTTGTCTAGTGACTTTCCATCAGTTTCTTGAAGGTGTGTTGGGTTTTGATATAATCAATTAACATTTTATGGAAAAAGAAATCATTCTTATTCCACGGTGCAGGCAGATTTATTCTTAAATGTTCCTGCAAAGTGGATTTGGGATTCCTCTGTCTTTTCAATTCTTTCCATTTATTTCTTTTCTGCTATTTCTCTTCTGGTATAATGTGTGTAGAAGAAAACGAGTGTCTGTGTTGACAGGTACACACCTTTGCACAGCCAATGCACCAGTAAAAGTTAGCATCCTCATCACACAGACCAGGGTGCAGATTGCCTCTTCTCCATAATCTCCCCAGCAATGAACTGCTTTCATTTTGTTACTCTAGAGGGTGTTGCTTGTTCTAGAATCTTTGGAAAGGAGTCTACATTGTGAACTCCCTCACATGACCTGTTTCTGAGAGCCGGTACATTAAGACATGTCTCAGCAGTTTGCTGTTGTCATCGCTGAGCAATATTCTATTGTACCTTTGCTTGCTGAGCCTTCCTACTGGCCCTAGTTTTGGGTTAGTCTCCAAACACTTGGGGGTTGTGCAGCCATCGTCCTGTTTCTGGGTTCACTTCACTTCTCTGGGATCTGGGACAATCTGTATGATTCCTGGTCTCTCATCATTATTCGTTCCTTTTCTGACCTGCAGTGTAACCTACCTTGGAGGAAGTCTCAAGGGGGTTTGAGAAGAATGTGTGTAATGTTCTTCTGGGTATGATATTCTATGCCTGTCAAAACATCAAATTGATTGATAGTCTTTTGACTATCAACTGGATCATTACTGATTTTCTGCCTGTCTGAGCTATCAATTACTGAAAGCCTGCAATAGTGATTTGTGTCTCTTTATTTCTGTCAGCTTTTATATCACGCTGGGTGTTTTTGCTGTGGCGGGATGGACAAAATCTTAGAACAATTGAGTGTTCTTGGAAAATTGACCCTTTTACTATTATGTGTGAACCTGCTTTTTTTTTCTTTATAAGTTTTCTTGCTTTGCTCAAGTTTAACACTGTTCTGTAAATTTTTTTAAAATCACTGTTAGCATGGGATATATAACATTATGCCTTTATCTTTGACCTTTCTGCATTTATAATGAGTTTATTTTTATCTAATTATTTCAAGGCCAGAGAGATGGCTCAGGGGTTAAAAATATTAGCTGCTCTTCCAGAAAATTCAGGATCAGTTATGCCCATATAACAGCTTACAACCTTCTGGAACTCCAGTTCCAGGAATGCTTTGACCTCTTCTGGCCTCTGAGGACACTAGGCATACACATGGTGCACAGACATACATGCGGGTAAAATGCCCATATATATAAATTAAAAATAAAAGTTTAAAGTTTTATATATATATGAATTTTATGTATATATTACCTATAAAGTTTATATGAATATAAGTATATTATATTTGTGTATATATCATATACATATATATGTACACACACACATTGAGTCTCAGCTGTTTTTATCTCCAGCATCCTTCCTCACCATCTCATAACCCTTCCTCTTCTACAGAAACCCTTCTTCTCCCAAAGGAGCTCCCTCCACTCTGCTATCTTTTTTGTGTGTAGCCCCCTAAGTTTGATCATCATCATTGCTTGCACAAGTAAGGGTGGGATGATATTTCCTGAAGAATAAACTATGTATCCATGGTTACACTACTGAAGAAAATGATGTCCCTCTCCCAACAGTTCCCCAGTGGTCCCTCAGGGAGGGTGGTTTCTTAAACTCTTCAGATATCCAGGTATGCACATAATTCATTTACTGTAGAATATATGCAGTTGGATTTTTCCCTTTATAAAAACCTCTTTCTTTTTCCATCCATTTGCATGCACAATTTGAGAAGTCATTGTTTTTTATGGCAGAGTAGTACTCTAATGTGTATATATTCCACACTTTCTTCATCCATTCTTCCATTGAAGGACATCTAGGTTGTTTCCAGGTTCTGTCTATTACAAATAATGCTGCTATGAACATAGTTGAACAAATGCTTTTGTCATATGATAGGGCATCTCTTGGGTATATTCCCAAGAGTAGTATTGCTGGGTCCAAAGGTAGGTTGATCCCAAATTTCCTGAGAAATGGCCACACTGATTTCCAGAGTGGTTGCACAAGTTTGCATTCCTACCAGCAATGGATGAGGGTACCCCTTTCTCCACAACCTCTCCAGCAAAGG
>NW_026068098.1:2259953-2270087 GCF_014885135.2 Alexandromys fortis | reverse complement strand
AAAAGCATGGGATAAAACCGGACTCTCTGAACATGGCGGACAATGAGGGCTGATGAGAAGCCAAGGACAATGGCATGGGGTTTTGTTCCTACTTCATGTTCTGGCTTTGTGGGAGCCTAGCCAGTTTGGATGTTTACCTTCCTAGACCTGGATGGAGGGGGGAAGACCCTGGACTTTCCACAGGGCAGGGAACCCTGACTGCTCTTTGGACTGGAGAGGGAGGGGGAGAGGGGGGGGGGGAGGAGAAGGGTGGGAGGAGGGGGAGGGAAATGGGAGGTTGGGAGGAGGCAGGAATTCTTTTTTCAATAATAAATAAATAAATAAACACAAACCTCTGTCTTTCAATGTTGTCTTTAAGGCATTTACACTGAAAGTGGTCATGGACATGCTGGATTAATATCTACCTGTATATTTTTTAAAACTGATTTTACAAATTTACTCTGTTTTACCTGTTTTCCTGTCTTCTTTGGTTTTATTTTTTTGTTTAAACATTAATATTTTACTTGAAATGCAATTAATATTTATTTCTTTTTAAAGGTTATTTATTTTATATATTATTTATTTTTATTTAATGTTCATTGGTGTTTTGCTTGCATATATGTCTATGAGAGGGTGTCTTAAGCCCTGGAAATGGAATTATAGACAGGTGTGAGCTGCCATGCGGTGCTAGGAATTGATCCAGGGCCCTCTAAAAGAGCAGCCAGTGCTCTTAACCACTGAGCCATCTCTCCAGTCCCTTAACATTTCTTTGTCAAATTTGGACCTCCGGTGTACATGCAACTGTAGGTGACTGAAGTTTTTTTTAATTTATGTGTACGTGTGTGCACCTGTGTGGGCTTATTTTCACCACTTGCATGTAGGTGCCCAAGTAGACCAGACGGCATCCGATCCCCGGGAACTGGAATTAGATGGACTTAGAGGTGGAGTTTTTTGTTTGTTTATTTGTTTGTTTGGTTTTGGTTTTTGGAGGCAGGGTTTCTCTGTGAAACAGTCCTAGCTGTTCTGGAACTTGCTTTGTAGACCAGGCTGGCCTCAGACTCTCAGAGATCCTCAAACTCACAGAGATTGCCTGCCTCTGCCTCCCGAGTGTTGGAATTAAAGGTGTGCACCACAACCACCTGTCTTTGGGGGTTTTTGTTTTGTTCTGTTTTGAGACAGGGTTTCTCTATAGTCTTGGCTGCCCTGGAACTTCTTTGGTTTTAATTGAACATTTTATGTGACTCCATTTTTCTTCTATCTAAGCATATAATCACGCTTGTTTTTCAATTGTTTTAAAGCTGGCCTTGGAAAGCCCAGCATGCACAATAAGTGATTTCAGCTCACCCTGGACCAGCATTGTTCCATTGCTGACCACTGTCATCACCGTGTCTCTCTCACCTAACTGTATGCTGAAATGTGTCAACACACAGGCCAGTCTCAGTTGAACATTAGCTGTAGCACCAAGTAAGAAGAGAGGAAGATATTTTTTAACCTTTCTTTCTTTTCCACACTCTTTCTGATTTCTGAGTCCCTCATCTTTAAATTCCTACTCCTGTGTCTGTGTCTGGCTGATTCCCAGAGCCCTTTACTTTTCATTTGTTTGTTTGCTTTCAAGCCTGGGTTTTTTTTTTTTTTTTTTTTTGATCCCCATCTTTTTAATACTTTCAGGCTTTCACTCTCCTCCTCTTGTGCCCTTGGCTCCTGATGAGAAACTGGAAGTCGTCCTTATCCTTGCTCCTGTGTAGAAAATGTGGACTGGACTTGCTTTAAACCTTT
Source organism: Alexandromys fortis (assembly GCF_014885135.2). Lineage (NCBI taxonomy): Eukaryota > Metazoa > Chordata > Mammalia > Rodentia > Cricetidae > Alexandromys > Alexandromys fortis. The sequence continues at coordinate 2,268,332 of NW_026068098.1, read as the reverse complement.
TTTTTTGTTTTGTTTTGTTTTTTTGTATTGATGTAGCGTTGTTGTTCACAGCATCACATTTAATGGGGGACATTTCTTCATATAAGCACATAATGAGATTTTATTGTTCCCATCCCCAACCTTCTCTCTCCTCTCCTCTTTCTATTAATTTCCTTTCTTCTAGACAGTTTTGCTTCCACTTTTATGTCATATAGACATACATGATTTTATGTGCATGTACAACATGTAGAGTGTACAAGAGAGAACAGGCAATGTTTGCCTGAGTCTTGACCTAACTGGCTTAATATGATACTCTCCAGTTGCATCCATTGTTTTATAACCAACCTGACTTTGGGTTATTTTTTTTTATAGCTGGAAAAAACTTTCTGCTTCTCCCCTCCTTTTTCCTCTCTTCCCCTCCCCCCTCCTTCTTTTCTCTTTTCAAGCCTCTCTCTCTTTCTCACTTTCTCGGATTACAATAACTTCTTTTGAGACTTCTGTTCTTATTTTTGGTCTCCTACAGTTGGGAAATGACATGCCTCTTCTGTCTTATTTGATATTCTCTGTACGTTCTGGGTTGTGTTTCTGTGTCTGTCTGATTTGGAAGTCTCTGTGTTATCCTTATCATATGTATTTCTTCTTCCCTTCTGGGATTCTAAACATGCGTGTTCACACCTTGGAGTCCCCACTGCCCTAGCCTCCAGTCCCTGGGATTTTCTCAGGCTTGCCCTCTCTGCAGATGACCTGCTAAAGGGCATTCTTCATTTCTCTCAGTGACTGTTTCCATTAAAAAATTTCCATACAATATAATCATGTTTTTCTCTCCCCCAGCTCTTATCAGATTGTCCCTACCTTGCTCACACAAACATCATGCTATCTTACTCTCTCTCGCTCACAAACAAAAACAAAACCACAAAAGTGAAAATGAAAACAAACAACAGGAAAAAGCCCAATAAGATAATTATTTCCTTTGGGCTCTTTCTGTGAATTTTCCTCTCTGCCTTTACTACCTGTTTATGATGTACGCCATCTACTCATCCATCGGATATCTAACATGTTGTTATTCTGTTCATTTCAAACTGTCATCACACCTGAGTTTGCTCTGATGCTTGCTGTGTAGCTTCTGTGTCCTTCACCAATTTTCATGCCTTAAAATTTCCAAGGTAGGAGCCTAAAGAATTGTCTCAGTGGGTAACAGCCCTGACTGCTCTTGCAGAAGACCTGGGTTCAATTCCCAGCACCCACAAAGTGGCTCACAACCATTTGTAACTCCAGTTTCAGAGGATCCAGTGTCCTTTCTGAATCCCATGGCAACTGCATTCACACTTTACACATGCAGGCAATATGCTTATATACATAAAAGAGAATAAATAAATCTAAAATATTTTAAAACAGTTTTTTTTTGAAGGCCAAATGTGGCGTGGTAACCAGAAAGACTGATGAACAAACTTTACTATGGCAGTTTTCTTTGTTGTTAATCTGATGGAGGATTAGGCTGGATCAAATGTTCATGTCTGTAGATGATAGGGGCTTCAAAGCCCCCTGTATCCCTATTTGGTTTCTCAGGTTTCCGTACTTCCCTAAACACTCCTCAGGGAGAGCCCATGTCTTTCAGTCTAGAAGACCACCATGGGATCGACCCTGTATGGGTTCTAGGACTGGGAATGTATATCAGGTGTGGCAAGTGTAATCACCTGCTCATCCTGTAATTACATCTCAGCATTTGAGTGGCCAGTGATCGTCACTGGTCTTGGGTTTCTTTCCCACTTTGGAAAGAGAAGAAAGGTTCTGGAGTCTGAAGTGGGAAGCGTTACCATCTCAAGGAAGGATGAATGTCTGGTCCAACTTTTACACCTACAGAACAGGTCTCTGTTTTAGAGGATGTTCTAAGTGCTTATCATAATGATCCTTGTTTTCTTTTGAAAATTTATCCTGTTTGTGTCGCATGTATTTGTCCATATCCCTACCTGCCAGAGGTCAACACTGGGTGTCTTCTTTTATTCCCTACATTATATATTGAGACAGGGTCTCTCACTGAACCTGAAGGTAGCTGGTGGGTGAGGTTCAGGGATCCACCTACCCCTGCCTCCACACCCTCAGGGACAGAGCTCTCGATGTGCTGTTATAGCCAGCTTCTATATGGGTCCTGGGGTTCAAAGCACACATCCTTGAGCTTCTCATAGATCTTTATCCACCAAGCATCTCCCCAGCCCTCTTGTCTTCTAGAGCCATAGCAACACTTTCCCAGTTCTTCCTTGTGAGCACTTTGTGGGGTCTCAGGAAAATCTCTGAGACTGTAAGTCCACCCAAGACATCAAACCATGGCACCCTGTGCCAAACCCTGGTATCATCTTTATAGGTCTCCGGAGGCTCCTGCTCCACCTAGGCAGAGCTGGACTGTGACTTCCAAAAGGATCCTGGTTTTGCCCAGGTGACAACTTGCCCTGAAAACTCGATTCTCTTCTGATTCTGAGAAACTCACTGTTTTTTCTGTTAGTGTGGGCATGACGGTTCCTTTGTCGTTGTGCTGGAGCAGAAGCAATGTCTCATGGTATATTACTGGGATCTTAGGGTCCCCTGGGTTTTGCTTCACAGCTATTATTTGATTCATAGCTTTTTTTCTCATGCTGTTGTATAAGCTGCAAGGAAAACACAAATACTTCTTCCGAAAAAGAAGTCTTCTTCGTTGTATAGCCAGCTCCACCCAGTACACTGTCTGTTTAAGCAGGATGGCAGATGACACTGTCTCCAAGCTCTTGTTGTTGTATGATAAACAGTTCAGTTCCAGTGGGGTCATGGAACCATTTCAGAAGCATCTGACTATACCCACCATATATATATTCTTAGATAATTAATATAGGAGTCATAACATTCAGTGTTGTGTGGCCAGCTTTACTGATAAATTCGGTGTTTGGGGAGTGAAACTTGGAGCTTGTGGATATAGGGGTATCCATTAGTGATATTTTTTCAGACCTGTGCAACAGCACGCCACAATAGGTCACACCCTGTCTGGCTGAAGAGACACAGCCAGGAGAGAGAAGAAGCCTCCTTGTTTGTTCATTTGCCCCATGCCTGCCCTCTTCCCAGCAGATCCTATTCTTGAGAGTTCCCGTGAGCAACAGAGGACTTTTCTACAGGATAGCTGCTGCCAGGCAAATGGCTCCAGCTTTGTAATGGCTGTGTGGTTCCTTTGCTCCTGCTGTGATAAAGTGGCACAATCAAGGCACTTACAGATGGGAGAGTCTATTTGGGCTTACGGTTCCAAAGAATTAGGGGTCAGAACGATGGAGACAACTTGGTGGGAGGCAGCAGGCATGTTGGGTGAGACAGGAAGGTGAAAGCCGAGAGCTCCCATCTTGAAGTATAAGCAAAGAGAATGAGCTGAAAGTGATTCCAGGCTTTAAACTCTCAACAGCTCCCACTCTGATCCTGGCCAATGATGAACTTCTTCCAGCAAGGCCACATGTCCTTAACCCTCCCAGTAGCTCTATCAACAGGTGACCAAGTGCTCAAATATTTGAGACTGTGGCAGGGTGGGGGAACAGGGGCCAGTTCTCATTTGAACCAATAAAATGGCTCTTAAGGTAGGGTGGACTCAGACAACAAACCCCACAACCTCTGTCACAGAGGATTCCTCAAATCTAAGGCCCAGTGGATCAGCCAATACTTGTCAATTTCCTCCCGGACAGGGATATGGAAGTCAGGGTAGACATGTTAAGTGCTGAATACCTGTTTCTGAGGAAGAAATGGCTACCTGAGTAGACCACTTACAAGTCTGCCAGCTTACCACAGTGAATAAGCAATAAAGTCACCACTGTGCCATTGACACTGTGTTTGTCAAGTAACCCATTCTGTGGCAACTCCATGTTCTGATATTTCTTTAAAGACATTTATTTTCAATTTATATGTATTGGTGTTTTGCTTGCATGTAGGTCTGTGTATCACATCCATGCCTGGTGCCCAGCAGAGGCTAGAAACAGGCATCAGATCTGGAATTAGAGTAACAGATGATTGTGAGCTATCACATAGGTGCTGAGAACTGAATCTGAATCCTCTGCAAGAGCATCCAGTGTTCTTAACCACTGAGCCATCCTCCAGCTCCCCTGATAGCAATATATAATGTTTACTCCTTTCTCTTTGTCTCTCTCTGTCTCTGTCTCTTTGCCTCTGTCTCTCTCTCTCTCTGCTTTGGCATTCTATTTTTTGCATAAGGCAGTTCAGGGTGAAGAACACAGAAAACAAAGTTGCATGTGGTAATCAACATGTCTACTGGTTAAATGTCTTCTCTAGCAGAAGGATATGCTTGTCATTAAAACACTTGTTAGGCAGACTTAAACCCAGTCCAGAGGCAGGAGAGATAACCCGGGATGCTCTTTGTGGATCTAGAATGATGGCCTCCTCATCTTTATCTCTAGGCTGAAAGATGAGCAGATGGAGTTTATTTCAGAGGCCCTTCTCATCAACCTAAAATGTAGGCCAGAGATGAATGCACTCACAGAAATGGTAGTATGTATCCCACGGGTACTCTTAGGGGAGATAGTGTTCAACAGAGCACTCCTATCAAACACAGTTTCATCACCCCAGCATCTTGGCCAACTCTGCAGTGCTGCCAGACCCAATAATGCCATTCTCGACTCAGTGTGGAATTCTACACTCCAAAGTCCTGTGACCAAGGCCAGTGTGTTTATGGGTACAAAGTGGACCCTTTGCCAGTAAAACGAGGCAGAGCATGCCACCTTGATCTCATGGCTGTCATTAAACCCTAGTTGAATACACTGCTTCAAGCTGCCTGTGCCTAGAGTCCAAGATTGCCTTCGGCAGGCAATCCCACCAATCAGAAGCTGTTGTAGCTGCTCTGTTCTGCAGAATCTTTCTCTCATCAGTAGAAGATTCCCATCCTGCACTCATCACCTGTCCCTAGAGCACCTTCCACACCGGCCTCCTCAGGCAATGCTGACTCTGCTCTTTTGTGAAGCCTAGCAGCTTCTGGACCTTATTTCCTTAACTTTAGGGCCATTAAGCCTTCCCACTTGACAATCTAACTAATTAACTTTGAAGTGATTTTCTCAATGCATCCCATAAAGAGAGAGTGGGAGTGGAGCTCAGGAAAAAAAAAAGAATCTTGGGGTGGGCAGCAGAAAGAAGGACCGCAGTTCTTTGGGTGCTAAGGCAGCATGCATCCTCTTGGGGACTCCAATGCTTGGCTGAGAATGGCAGCAATGACCTTGAGACATCCCTACTTGTACCTGTACCTGGCAACCTCCCCCCAGGCTCTGTCATAAGGAGATCATCCTGAATGACCTGCTAGAGGGAGGGCTCCCAGGGAGTGTCAGGTGGACACCCATGTTTACATCTGTCTAATATTTTGTAGCAGACATTTTAGATGGCTCTGCCAAAATCCTCATGGCAATAAGTCTCTCTTGTGTTTGTCAGCCTGACTTTTCACCAGTAAGCAGGTTTGGCCAGATGATGGACTAAGGGCCTTTCCTCTATTCCCATTAGGGCAGCAGGTTGTGCCTTCCCCTGGGTAGCTAAGTTCATGTCCCTGGCTGGTAACCCTATGTAACTGACAGTGGGACTTGACAGAAAAATACCATATCCTGAGCCCTAGGTAAGGTAATTTTAAGGTACAATTAACCACTCATCTTTTGGGAGGTCTCAGTGTCCACTGTAAATTGACCAACAACATCCCTGTGTTGGCTGTTCTTGAGTGATCAGTCTCATATGGTATACATGAGAAAGCCCTGGCAGGGTCCCCACCTCAAAACACAAACCAGTGCTGCCTCTGTCCCTTAGGTTTCCTATTAGTCTCTTCTTCCTTCTGCATATCTGTCATGGATAGTGGCAAGTGTCCTCATATTGGTACTCCTGGGAGACGCTGAGCCTTGTCTGTATCCAGTCATAGGGTGAAGATTTCCTGAAGTGCTTTCTTAGATCTGCCAGGCAAGCAGGCCTCTCAACTTGCTCCTTCACTGGGGTCGAGGTGAGACCTCCCTCGTTCCCTCACACAAGAATCCTCCCTGATCAGATCTGCTTAGGCCAAACCCCACATCATGTCTGTTTTCTGAAGAGAGAATATTGCAATTCCTTCTTGCCCAGGGCAATTCTGACCACCCTTGCTAGTTATATGCAACATTCTTTGGTTTATTTCCATAGAGAATCCAAAAATAAGGTGTATTAGGTGGAATAAGCTAACAGTCACAGCCTTAATTTAATTTTACAAAATCCATAACAATTGGAAATAAATAGAAGGGGCCACAATACACAGTGCAGCATACTTTTGTTTCATGTGGAAACTGAGACTAGTCTGCCCACCCCTCAGTAAGGTAAGGGTACAGGCAGGGGTGGGTTACTTCAAATAAACATGTGGCCTGAACAGCTATAGATTTATGGCCTCCATTTGGAAAAAAAAAATTGTAAACAACACACAATAAATTGAATTATTAATTTAGAGTAGTATTTTTAAGCCTGTAAAATGAAAATTCCAGGGTATAGACCTGTGTATATTCTTGGCATTGTGAGCGCTGAGTCTGGAGTGTCTATGGGCCAGGTCTATTACTCTCATATACACAATTGTTTTCAATGTTTCTTTATAAGCTTCTAGAAATACAATGGATAAAGGAAATGGAACTTTATCAACCCAAATACAAACACATAAAACATGTAATATATGTGTATATATGATATATGTGTATATATATTATATACATATACATTTATGCATATACATATAGTCTTCATTTACTGTGTGTTATAGACTGTTTAATTCTTCATAAAATGATGTGAATTGCCATGACATTAGCAGAGGTGTAATATGTAAGGAAGACATATAGGGATATTTACAATGTGCCCCAAAAGTTTCATAAGTTAAAGACATGGTCTCCCATTGATAAAGTTATTTTGGGAAATGTTTAATTAGTTGGACCTAGCCAGAGAAAGTAGGCCACAGAAAGATGAATCCTTGTAGACCATTTCCTGCCCTGGGCCCTTCCTTCCTCTTCCTCTGCTTCAAGTCTGACCCACCATGCCAATCCTGGAAAATGTTCTGTATCACCAAGCCTAGAAAGATTGGACCAGGTACTGGAGCCTTAAACTCTATCCCATCAGGCACCAAAATGAGTCTTTCCTTCTTGTCAATTGTTTCTCAATCATTTTCATGGTGATAAAAAGTTTGACTGACACAAAGAAGCGGTACCAGGAGTAGAGCTATTGTTGTGTCTTCCTGGCTTTGTGGTTGGCAGGCCTCTGAAACTGGTTTCTAGAGAGAATCTGGAAAAATACAGAGAAGCAGAATACAAAAAGCTCAGTATTCATTAAGTACTGTTTACTGGGGAATGCTGCTGAGAGTTCAGAAGACCAGCATGCCTCTAAGCTGATCTTGCAGGCTCAGTACCCCACGTTATTGTTTCAAAGCTCTATAAAGCTACATATAGCAAATCTACACTCTAGTCTCCTATGATCTGAGTGTCTGAAACCATGCTGGCCAAATTCAGCAAAGGATTTCCAGCTGTTCCTCACTGGATTTTCCTCATCTGCCCCCAGAAATTATTTATTTATTTATTTATTTATTAAAGATTTCTGTCTCTTCCCTGCCACCCCCTCCCATTTCCCTCCCCCTTCCCCGATCAAGTCCCCCCTCCTCATCAGCCCAAAGAGCAATCAGGGTTCCCTTACCTGTGGGAGGTCTGAGGACCACCTACCTCAATCCAGGTCTAGTAAGGTGAGCATCCAAACTGCCTAGGCTCCCACAAAACCATTACATGCAAAAGGATCAAAAACCCATTGCTATTGTTCTTGAGTTCTCAGTAGTCCTCATTGTCCACTATGTTCAGTGAGTCCGGTTTTATCCCAAGCTTTTTCAGACTCGGGACAGCTGGCCTTGGTGAGTTCCCATTAGAACATCCCCATTGTCTCAGTGTGTGGGTGCACCCCTCACGGTCCTGAGTTCCTTGCTCCTGCTCTCTCTTCTTCTGCTCCTGATTTGGACCTTGAGATTTCAGTCTGGTGCTCCAATGTGGGTCTCTGTCTCTGTCTCCTTTCATCACCTGATGAAGGTTAATATTCAGGAGGATGCCTATATGTTTTTCTTTGGGTTCTCCTTCATATTTAGCTTCTCTAGGATCACGAATTATAGGTTCAATGTCCTTTATTTATGACTAGAAACCAAATATTAGTGAGTACATCCCATGTTCCTCTTTTTGGGTCTGGCTTACCTCACTCAGGATAGTGTTTTCTATTTCCATCCATTTGCCTGCAAACTTCAAGAAGTCCTTGTTTTTTACTGCTGAGTAGTACACTAATATGTATATATTTTATACTTTCTTCATCCATTCTTCAATTGAAGGGCATCTAGGTTGTTTCCAGGTTCTGGCTATTACAAACAATGCTGCTATGAACATA
>NW_026068098.1:2164774-2258268 GCF_014885135.2 Alexandromys fortis | reverse complement strand
GCTGTCGGCTTGCTGTAAATAGCTTTTATTATATTTAGGTATGACCCTTGTATGCCTAGTCTCTCCAATACCTTTATCATAAAGGGGTGTTGAATTTTGTCGAATGCTTTTTCAGCATCTAATGAAATGATCATATGGTTTTTTTCTTTCAGTTTATTTATTTGGTGGATTACATTGATAGTATATCCTCCTTTAAATGTAAACAAATGCTTATAAAAAATCTTTGGAAATATGGGTGTAGTTTCTCTAAACTGCTTCCTACTGTTTATTGGGCAAAGTAATGTTTTGAGGGGTGTTCAAGGCAACTTTTCAAGGGGTCTTGGTCCATCAAACCATATTAATCTGGAGCAATCTACAGGTTCTTATCCTCTGTAGAAACAAAAGAAGAACCTCTTATCCAAAGCAACATATCCTTAGACCCAAATTTTGAAGACAAGATACCTTTAAAGTATATATGATGGTTTAGATTAGCAATTCCCAGAATCAAATATCTCTCTGCAGTCAAAAAATATAAAGAAAACACAATAGTGTACATAATCCAGACTCTCTGTGTATATTCCATCTTTATGTGGCTTATTCTTTTTTACTTCTTTTAATCTATGACTGTCTGTACTCTGTCTCTTTAAAGACTTTACCTTTTTTTTGAAACCATATACTTCTTTTTATAACTTTTTATATTCTTTGTCTTCTCTCTCCCAAGTCTTTGTACATTTTTCAACACTGTGGCCCATTTAGAGATCTATATCTGTCTGAATCTTTTTTTTTTTCAAGACAGTGTTTCTCTGTGGCTTTGGAGCCTATCCTGGAACTAGCTCTTGTAGACCAGGCTGGCCTCGAGCTCCCAGAGATCCGCCTGCCTCTGCCTCCCGAGTGCTGGTATTAAAGGTATGTGCCACCACCGCCCGGCCCTGAATCGGTTTTTATTGTGTATCTGTAAGCGTTTTCTGACCAAGATAGCATCTTAAAATGCTAAACCCTTCTTAAAACCTTAAGCTGTGTCATTGCTATCAGTAATATGGCATTTCCTGCTTGTCCTACCCAGTCTAGCATGGCGGAGCCACTTGCTGCCTATGAGAGCTATGCACACTGCCCCACTTCCAGGCACACAGCCTGTCCAAGTTGCCATCAAGTAAGCCGCAGCACACTGCTCACAATCCCCATTCAAATATTCAGTCTCCCAAAAGAGTCAGAGGTCAAACTGGCAGCACAGCCCAGAAAGCCTGCATTTTAAAATGGTGTGGATTTTTTTCTGTTGCCACTGAGTCAGGAAAACCTCTCTTAAAGGAGCTGCAGCACACTGTCAGCAAACAGCAAGAAGCTGCATTAAACTCTGTATTTTCATGTCTAGAATTCCCTTTCAAGCTCTCTCGGGTTTTTAAATAGATTTAGTTGGCCACATTGGCATGCCAATTTGTTGGGAGGAGGCTGCTAGTTTGTTTCTGGCTGCTTAGCCCCAAAATAATTACACAGAAACTGTATTAATTCAAACGCTGCTTGGCCCATTGGCTTTAACTTCTTATTGACTAACTCATACATCTAAATTTAATCCATTTCAAGTAATCTGTGAATCACCATGAGGTCATGGCCTACCAGCAAAGTTTCAGCATGTCGGTCTCTGGTGGATCCATGGCTTCTCTCTGACTCTGCCCTTCTTTCTCCCAGCATTCAGCCTAGCTTTCCCTGACTTCCTAAGTTCTGCCTTGCTATAGGTCCAAAACAATTTCTTTATTAATTAATGATAATCACAGCACACAGAGGGGACTCCCACATCAGGAAGGTGCCAGTAGCTGGTAGTTCTTAGCAGGAAGGGAAAGTGTCCATTAGGTTCTCTTGTCCCAGTGTATCTGCAGCTTCAGCACCATTTTGGTTTTGTTCTGAGGGTTGAGATGTGAGCCCTTAGTAGACAGTTGACTATGTTTTCTGCCCTGGGTTTTCTAGTATCAGCCAGTGAACTCCATAACCCAGGGTTAATGATGCTACTAGCCATAGCCTGCATGGGAAAATCAAGCACACAACTGTGAGAAGTGAGGCATTGTGAACAGAGAAGAACATGACAACACCTGCCACCAGAGCCACCAGAGCCTATTTTTGTGTATCCCAAGGGACTTGTCATCATCATTTTGATTTGTCAGGGTGGAGCTTCATGTCCAGTAACAATTGCCCATAATAATCGATAACTAAGCTTAAAAAGACACTGATTGGAATATTGGTTGAGAACTTTACTGTTTAAAATAACATGCAAGGTGGGTAAAAGTGCTTGCTCTGCAAACACATGTTGCTAAATCTGAAACCCTGTACACACATATAAAGCTGGGTATGGTCACGTGTCTTTATAACCTCACGTTGGCAAGTGGAGACAGCTGGATCCAGAGAGCTCCCTGGTCATCCAAACTTAGCCAAAGGGACAAGTTTTCAGTTCAGTGAGAAATCATTTTTTAAGGTCATCATATAGACCATGGTTGAAGAAGACACCCATTGTCTTACTCTGGCCTCTTCATGTCTAACATACAAGGATCTGTACACCTGTAACATTCATGTGCACGGAACCCACACATGTATAAAACACATATTTGAAATGACATGCATTTATTTTTAAGGGGAAAAAGAACAGAATGCTGAGGATGTGTGTGAAGTCACATCTCAATCATCTGCGATGGAAGCAAAAGCAATGTCTACTGGAGACTGCGAATTATGTAAAATCTGAGAGACATTAGACTAGTTTCTTTTACTTCTTTAAGTTTTTCATGTATACATATGTGTACATGTATCTTGATCATACATCTCTCCACTCCCTGCAACTCTGCCTCTCTCACATTCCCCTCCCAGCCTCATGTCCTTGATTTTTTTTTTCCTTTGGAAAGAATCCACTAAGCCCAATTAGAAAATTATCACTTCTCATGGGTGTGGGGTCAGATACTAGAGCATGCACAACCCATTAGTGGCCATGGCCAAGGAAGAGTGATTCCCTGCCTCCAACAGCAGCCTTCAATTGCTGTAACCTAAAAAACTCACCATTAGGTTGGGGGGAAAAGCAATTGTGTGTCATCATTACTCTGTTGAGTCCTTATCATTCTTGTTTCTGTGACTATGTGCACCATGCTTCCTGTACAACTTCTTTCTCTGTCTGTGCAGAGGCAGTGTGTGGGTGGACACTGACAGCTCTGAGAAACTCCTTTGCACAGGAGGACTGAGTATCCACATACTGCTCATTGCAGTGCATGTTTTAACACAGCCCCACCATTTCCCACAAGCCTACAGCATCTGGCTAGTCCCAAGAGCCTTGCCACTGACCCTCCAGGAAACAGCATCTTTGTGCATCTTCCTTACAGCACTGCACAATGAGAGGATGAGGATTTTGTTTTTGTGAGGATAGCATCCTAGTTTGCCTCCTGTAGCTGTGATAAAGACCATGACTGAAAGTAAGTTGGGAAAGAAAGGCTCTATTTCATTCTACAGCTTACAGTCCATCACTGCAAGTGTCCCTGCCAGGCGAGGGGTTGTGAAGCTGGCCAGAAGACCAAGAACTCCACTTCCAGTTAGCAGAGAGTTTAAAAGGGTAGAGACAAACCTGGAGGCTGGAACTAAAGCTGAGACTACAGAGAAACTGCTGACTGGCTTGTTCCCCAAGACTTTCTCATTTGTTTTCTTTTACAACCCAGGACCAACTGTTTGTACAAGGCCAGGTCTTCCCATATATATCACTACTCAATATCATGCCCCCACAGGCATGGCTACAAGCAAATCTGATAGAGGCAATTCCTCAACTAAGTTCCTTCTCCCCAGATGACTCTAGTCTGTGTCAACTTGACAAGAAGACTAACCAGCACAAATGGACCTTTACAGATGGAAAAAGAAGAGTGGAGATATTGATGGGATGGGAGGCAGTCTAAAATGTCACATCAAGTTGCAGCGAACTCCCTGACCAGCAGGAAGGAACAGCCACCAGACGAGGATTCTTCCCAAATCACACTTTATTGGAGCCTCTTGGTTGAAGGGAGAGCGGGAAGCGAGGGGCCCCGAGCTCTGAGCTGCAGCTGCTTATATAGGGAGTCTGTCTAGCAACCTTTGATACTTCAACTGCTTCTCTGGAGACCCACCGGCCGGCCGGGAAGAAAACAAACATCCTTGTCAATTACAGACCACAAGGAAGTTCCCCTGCTGGTCAGGGGGAGTGTGGGCAGCTAGATCACAACAACTCACCCTGTTTTCTGGTGGAAGAACTGCAACCTTTATTATGGGAACGAACAGTGCCTGAATTGGCCGATGTGGGCCTGCCTATGCTCCTGGCCACGGGGTTGGCCCTAAGCACATATGCGAGAGGCATGGTTCCACTGCATTGCCTAGTATGGAGTTATTTATCAAGCGAGGCCGGGGCCAAATGCCATCTTGTAATGGCAGCCACTCGAATCGGCTCCCAGCAGGAGACATATTATCAACTTCATATTTTAGATTTTCAAATTTGGGGCATTGATTCAAATAATTTCTCTCTTTCCTGTGCATATGAACAAACTTTAAACTCAAATTGTACATGAAAAACTTCTCTATCACTATGACAAGTGATGGTGATTAATGACACGTTATGGTAACAGCTGTCTAGTCCGTCTGGTGTAGTCTACATTCATTAAGGACATACCCACTGTGCACTGGGCACCCTGGGAAACTGCAGATACAGTTTTCCTAAACAGCCATGACCCTGGAAATCACAGGGCTCTCATGATGGCCAAACAGCCACACAAATATTAGTAAGCAGATATCTAAAGCACAGTAATCACGAGTCATAGTGCAGCATGAAGGAAAACAATCAAGGTACTTGCAACAGTATTAACAAGGGCAAAGCCATGCGAGACCTCCATTTGAAAAGAGGACGTTGAATTAATACTTAACTGGATACTCCAGAGAGCCATGCGTGTTGACCCAAACTGTGAAACGTTGGTCAAAGGGCTTCCTAGAAAACTGAAGCATTATGGGTGAATGAGAGAATGTAGCCTAGCCAGCAGCTTGTGTTAGTTAGGGTCTTTATTACTATAAAGAGACACCATGACCCTGGCAAAACTTATAGGGAAAACATTCAATTAAGAGGACTCATAGTTTCAGAGGTTCAGCCCATTATCATTGTGATGAGGAGCATGGTGGCATGCAGGCAGATGTGGTGCTGGAGTAGCTGAGAGTCCTGCATCTTGCAGGCAACAGGAAGGAAGTCAACAGAATGCCATACTGACTGAAGCTAGAGAAAAAACCCTCAAAGCCCACACCCACAGTGATACACTTCCTCCAAAAAGGCCAAACCTTCTAATAGTGCTACTTTCTTTTGGGGGCCATTTTCTTTCAAATACCACGTTTCATTCCCTGGCCCCAAAAGACATCTATAACAAAATGCAAAAATGTATTCATTCCAACTTCAAAAGTACCCATAGTCTGTAACAGTCCCAAACTTGTTTCAAAATTCAAAGTCTCTTTTGAGACTCATGCAATCTCTTAACTGTAATCCCCTGTAAAATTAAAACTGAGAAGCAGATCACATACTTCCAGCATATAGTGGCACAGAATATGCATTACCACTCCAAAATGCAGAAAAGGGAGCATAGAGAGGAAATACTGGACCAAAACAAGACCAGAAACCAGCTGGGCAAACTTCAAATTTTGCATCTTTATGTGTGATGTCGAAATGTTTTCCACATCATCAATTCCACTCAACTTTGTTGACTGTAGCACACCTCTTTTCTTGGACTGGTTCCACTCCCTGTTAGCAGTTCTCCTCAGCAGGTATCCCATGAGTCTGGTATCTCTAATATCTTGGGTTCTCCAAGGAAATCCAGGTTTCAACTTTACAGCTTCATGCAGTGGCCTCTCTACCAAGCCTTCATTCAGGGACACCCTTGACACATACCTGGCCTTGGTGGCTTTATTCCATAACTTTTTTCTTCTATCCTTAGCTCTAAACCCAGAACCATGTGGCCAAAGCTGCCAAGTTCTGCTGCCTGTTGGGGCTAGACCCTGGTTCCCTCACTCAATTACATCTTCACCAGCTTCCTGAATTTAATTGCCTAAGCTTAGATATTGCTCTGTAGACCAGGCTGGCCTTAAACTCAGAGATCTACTAGCCTCTCCCTTCCCAATGCTGGGATTAAAGGTGTGCCCCACCACACTCAGCTCTAAGCTTTTCTTCAGTTCCTTTCCACAAGTTGGAAACTTAGCTGAGTAGGATCTTGCCATGAGGTCACAACTCCCTTTATTCCACTTCTTAATCCTTTTATCTCCTTAAGTAGAGGATTTAGCTCCATTCCACTTCCTGGTGCTCTTCTTCTCCTCAAAATTTAATTTTGTAATTTAACCTGCTCAGCTTGTCCCTTTTCATTATAAATCATCATTAGAGGTACCATTAATATCTACATGACAGAGTCTATACTAGGCTGTTTTGAGTTTTCCTCTGCCAAGAAAATTATCTAAAACTTTTCACCTTAGCCTCGGGAAGGTTCTTTGGACAAGGGCAGAAAGTAGCCACTTTCTTCACCAAAATAACACAAGAATGATTTCTAGGCAACATACTGAAATTCTTCTCTGAAACCTCTTGAGCCAGATCCTAACATTACAAATTGTTGTCAGTACCATTGTCTTCCATGCTCCTACTAGTATGGCCCATTAAACAGTGCTTAAAGCATTCTAGTGCTTTCCTAATCCAAAGTACTAAAGTCCACATTACTCCAAACAAAAGCATGGTTAGGTGTATCACAGAAATACCCTAATCCCTGGTACAAACTTCTGCCTTATTTAAGGTCTCTATTGCTGTGAAGAGACACCATGACCATGGCAAATCTTATAAGGAAAATATTTAATTGAGGAGGACCACTTATATATACTCTCATTATCATCATGATGGGGAACACTGAGGCATACAGGCAGACATGAGTACTATATCTTGTAGGCAATAGGAAGGAAGTCAATTGAATGACATATTAACTGAAGCTTGAGAAAAGAATTCTCAAAGCCTGCTCCCACAGTGACGCATTTCCTCCAACAAGACCATACATCCTAATAGTACTATTTCCTTTGGGAGCCATCATCTTTCAAACCACCACACAGCTACATAGGACTTCTGTTACTAGGACCCTGAATCTTCATGATGTGAGTCCCCTCTTCCCAAACTGCCCTCTGCTTCAAAGGCAGAGCAGTAGCAGGTGAAACACAAATCAAGGGAGTCTGAGAAGTATAGGGAGTACCAAGTAAGATGCACGCCTCTGTCTTAGTCTCTATTGCTGCAACAAAACCTGTAACCAAAAAGCAAGTTGTAGAGGAAAGCATGTATTAGTCTTACACTTCAGCATTGTTGTTCATCACTGAACCAAGTCAGGACAGGAACTCAAACAGGGCAGGGCTGCAGAGGCAATTGCTGATACAGAGGCCATGGAGGGGAACTGTTTACTGGCTTGCTTTCCATGGCATGTTCAGCCCACCTTCTTATAGAACACATGACCAGAAGCCCAGGGGTGGTAACCCCCACCATGGGTTGGGCCCTCCTCCATTGATCACTAAATGAGAAAATGTCGTACAGCAGGAGGCATTGCATCAACTGAGGCTCCTTCCTCTGATGACTCCAGCTTGTGTCAAGCTGACACACAAAACCACCTAGGACCTTCTCTATGGAGGATAAGTGTTCAAACAAAAACAGATGTCAAGTTTTAATTATTGCGAAAACTCCATTCTCCTGAACTCTAGGGAGACAAGAGTAGCAGGGCAAAGCAGTTAAAACCCAGTTTCTCTGCCTAGGTTGGGTATGGGGGAAGGGTGTCATGAAAGTGGCCAGATCAGACCAGGGACTCCACTTCCAGCTGAAAAAGACCGTTGGGGCTGGAGGGTGGCTAAGAGGCTAGGAGAACTGGTTGGTTTTCTGTTTTGTTTGCTTTTGTTTTTCAGTCCCTAGCATACACATGACAGCTCACAGTCATCTGCAACTGTAGTTCCAGCAGACCCAATGCCCTCTTCTGCTGGCCTCCACAGGCAGCAGGCTCTCACATGTGTGGTTGATACCAGCAACAGAGGTGATAGTATGCTTGCACTATATGGACAGCGGGATTAGAAGGGACTCTGGTCAACTTGAGCGTGGTCAGCATGGCTCTGGCAGGCCTTGTTCTTTTCCCTTATTCCCTCTGCCTTGCTAAAAACTATTAGGTTACATTCCTAGAGCTCAACAAGGTCTGTTCCCTTATTTCTCCTCTCAAGGCTGACTACCAAGGTCCAGTTATGAAAATATTAAAATCCAACAATCAAAAGCCCCCTTTGGTTTACCTAATTAACATGCCCAGTCAAGATACGCCACTCCATTCTAGCCTGTTCTATCAAAGACTACCTGGTTCCTTCCCTTAAATTTTGTGACTGCAAGGTCATGTGCTACTGGTTTTTTGCCTGAGTCAGAAAACAGCCACTTAAACTTTTCTTCCCTGCTTAATAAATGATCTCACTGTAGAAATGGGTGTTTGAGTGTGGTTTGTACTGGAGTTCAGAAGGGAACCCCTGTTGTGTGAGAGTCTCCTTCAGGCATGACCAAGTGCAAAGGGCCTGTTTGATGGGGCCCACACTACTGTATATGGATGTGCACAATCATTTGTTCTTGGTTGGAGGCAGCACAGAGAGGTGGAAACAGCCACTGTGTGTCATTGCCATCGGTTTAGCCCTGTAGTTGGTGACAGGCTGCCCAGAAATTCTCATTACTTAGGGAAAAGCCAGGGCTTGGGAATCTGCTACCTCATTCCCAATATGCCTGTCTCCTACTGGCGTCAGTGGAATGGGAAAGAGGATGCCAGTCAGACTTGTCACTACTCCCACCAGTGCCCCGCTCCCAGCAGGAAGATGTGTCTGACTCATAATATACTACTACTTGGTGGCAGGCCACCCACCTGATAACGAAGATGACGAAGAGGATGCAGGCTGCTGATATACTCTGATGTCCACAGAACATTTTTAGCAATCATGTCCTATGCCAGGAACCAGGGAAGTCACAACAGGAGGGAAGCTATTGGACAGGATCCAGCCCAAAGACAGCTCAGTTGGTGGAACTCTGAAACAAGAATTTTAAGACAATGACTATAAAATGTTTCTAGGGGTACTGTAGGTAAATTCAGCTGGTAAATTGTTTGCCACATAAGCATGAGGATGTACTTCAATCTCTAGAATCCATGTAGAAAAGCCAAGATATGGGTCATGAGCCTATAATTCCAGCTCTAAGGAAGCAGAGACAGAAGGGACTCTGGGGTGAGCCGACCAGTCAGCGTAGCCTACTAGATGAGGCCCCGATCCTAATCAGAGACTCTGTGTGGATCAAATAAGGTAGATGGCCCCTGAGAAACAATGCCAGAGGTGTCCTCTGACTCCTCATGCATACACATGTGTGCAGATGCATCTGTATGTACATCTGCACCCACAAAATACACCCGTGCATAAGTGCTTTGGTAAGGAATTAATTACCTGTCGTGGGAGATTTGCTTGTGTTGCTGTTCCAAGACTGCAATGGAGTCAGCCCTTGGTCCAGAGGGCGGAGTCCACACTATGCTGGCCGGAGTGGACTATAGAGTTTTCTGGTGGACTCGGAGAAAGCTAGAGGGACACACAGGAGGAATAAGAAGAAGCCTAAGAAAATGCACAGTTTCTTTGATTGGAAAGGTAGAGAGGAAAACAAGCGATCTTTTCACTGTTGCTCTCAGGTTTATCCCTAATATTTAACTCCTGAATTTTACTTTTTAACAAAACAATAAAAGAAGTCACAATACCCGGCATCCAATGTGGGGCCTTAGTTCACACAAATGCAGCATGAACCTGCCACTGCCACAGTGACAGCCACTGGTGGTTTCTTTGCCCTTCCTGGGCAGCACTGCTCCCTGATTCATGGCAGGCTGCTCAGGCTCCTTGTCTCCTCTCACACTGCTTCCTGACCATGTGGATTTCTCCTATGGATCACCCACTCCCCACACTGCACATGAGCAGTCACAGGGACCCCAGCCCAAGCATAAAGTTAGCCTGGCTTGGGGCACCACACTATGCCTGCCTTCTCTGATGGCACAGTCCAGCATCATCACCGCAGCTCTGCTGTGCTGTCAGCAGCAGCACATCTGGTGAGACACCTGGGAATTCTTAAAGGGGAAATTAGTTTTTAATTAAAGGGGGATCTTTCCCATGTTAAGATTCAAAAATATCACAATTCAGGCAGTTAGGACTCTGTTTAGTGCTACTAAGCCTGGCTTGCAAATGGAAAAAATAAATGAGATGATAAACCACTTCACTGGGATTGACATAATATTGATTTTAATTACTACCAGTTTGGTAATTGATATTTTATCCTTAAAAATGGTTTGAAAACTGTCAAATATGAAAATTTGACTAATAAGATACAAGCCTTAGGAAGACTTACTATTGATAAGACGAAAGTTTTAGAAAGACTTACTACTGATAAAATTCAAGTCTTAGACTTACTAATGAAAATAATAAAAAGTTTGACTGATAAAATACAAGCCTTAGAAAGACATAGTAATAAAAAAGAAAAATACTCAAATACAGATGGAGGAATTCAGAGCAGAACCTACCACACATTGCATTATGAAATTGAAGAAAAGTGGCTCAAGGTTATTAGAAAACCAACTTTAGCTTATTCACTCACAATACAAGAATAACCACCAGATAATACGTAGTGCCAAGGCTATGCAGAAGTTGACTAGAATGTGATAAAAGTTTTAGATTTGAAGGGATTTAAAGAAGCAGTTGGTTCATATGGTATATATTCACCCTATATAAAGTAGGTGCTAAATTCATGGGCAACTCGGAACAGAACTATAACACAAGATGGAATGATTTAGCTACATCAATATTTGAAGATAGTCCTCAGTTACAATGGAAAACATACTGGAAAAAGGAAGACAAGGCCATAGACAATAAGGTAGGGCGAAGGGTATGGAAAATTCCAAAGACCAGCACCTTGGTGGAAGTCAGTATGATGATTTGTAAAGTCACTTTAGATTTGATGAACACACCTTGGCTCTATGTTGTATTGCAACTTTGAACGTTTGATACAGGGTTGAAGGATCAGGAAAGAGGACAGTTATTTACTTAAAATATACAAGGCCGGGCTGGAGAGATGGCTCAGTGGTTAAGAGCATTGCCTGCTCTTCCAAAGGTCCTGAGTTCAATTCCCAGCAACCACATGGTGGCTCACAACCCTCTGTAATGAGGTCTGGTGCCCTCTTCTGGCCTGCAGACATACACACAGACAGAACTCTGTATACATAATAAATAAATATTTAAAAAAAATATACAAGGCCCTAAAGAAGGCTTCTATGATTTTTTTTTTTAACAATGATTGACTTTCACTATAAACAGAATAATATAAGATCCAGAAGCTAGGCAAATATTAACTCAATCTTTGGCTTTTGAAAAAACTATTTAAGAATACAAAAGGTGATTAGACCTTTAGAAGCAAGAATGGCACCAACAAATGAATGGTTTAGAAATATGGCTGATATATGCTTATGGTGCTGCTATGATGGAAGTAATTTCTAGAAATTTTAAGAAAAATCAAAATGTCGTTTGTTTTAATTGTGACAAACAAGGTCATTTGAAAAGAGATTGTAGGCAAGATGTTCCTAGAAACAATGATTATTCTAGAGGTAGTCCAAACAGAAGGCCCTAGCCTTCTGGAGTATACAGAAGGTGTGGCAAATGTCTGGATTTGGACTAATGAATACAGGTCAACAAGGGACAGGCAAGGTAACCCTTATCCATTGGGAAATGTTCCAATGGGTTTCCAGCAGACTCCAGGTTTAATTTTGGCTCAGTCATTCCCTGTCAGCATTGGAGAAACTCATCCACAGAACATTTAAAAGACTTACTACCTGTTTTTAAAAACACACTGCTCTGGATGTGACCAAAGACAGAACAACTTCTATAGGTACAACAAAAATGAAAAAAAAAAAAAAGAAAATAAATATTTTGACAAACAGTTATAGATGATGAGAGACCAAGGCTAAAAATATATATAAATGGCATTACAATTGAACATTTGGTAGACACGGGTGAAGATGTAACAATGAGTTCAACAAAATCTCGGCATCTTATAGAGGTAAATTTTCAGCTTCTTGGGATTGGAACTTTATCTCAGGTAAAATAAAGTACAAGATGGGTGGTCCAGTATATAGGACAAGAAGACAGATCATAAAATTAAAACCATATGTAGCTAGCATAGCAATGAAATTATAGGGATATGATTTGTTGTAGTAATGAAAAACATAGATTAGCATTCCTCTAATCTAAAAAAAAAAACATAAAATAAAGAAACCTGTAATATGTGGGCCTCCTTGATGGGGTTTCTGTCCTGCCTAGTTCCTACAGCTGACAAGTCCCAAAGAAATTCACACAGAGGTCTATATTAATGATAAACTGATTGGCCTATTAGCTCAGGATTCTTATTAACTCTTGTAATTTATATTAGCCCATTATTCTTATGTGTGTTAGACACATGGCTCAGTACCTTTTTCAGTGGGGTAGGCAGGTCACATCTTCCTTCTTTGTTTTCTGGATAGGACTTGGGAGGAATGGGCTTCCTTCTTCCCAGAATTCTCCTGTTCTCATTGTGCCGCCTCTACTTCCTGTCTGGTTGTCCCACCTATACTTCCTGCCTGGCTACTAGCCAATCAGCATTCATTTAAAACATAACTGACAGAACACAGAATTGTCCTGCACCAGAAAATTTTGAGAAAAATATTAAATGGTATTATCAAGAACATTTACAGAGCATTCAGGCTGTACATAAGCATGGCACAACAGCTGGTGGTCTGTCTAGAATGTCAACATCCTTACCTTTAAAATAGTTAACTGACAACCTGTGTGGGTGGTACAATTACAGACACTGGAAGAGATTATACAAGAGCTGACAGATTCTCAACATATCGAAGAATCAATGAGTCCTTTGAATTCTCCTATATTTGTTATTAAAAACAAATTGGAAGATGAAGAGTGTTAACAGATTTAAGAGCCATAAAAAAGATGATCTAACCAATGGGCTCTTTACAGCCTGGAAATCCCTTGTCTTCTTTATTACCTAAAAAATGATCTATTATATAGATTGATTTCAAAGACTGCTTTCTAACTATGCCTTCACAAGAGCAGCATAAAGAAAAATTTTGATTCATAGTGCCTACCTATAATTCTCAGCCTGTTAAAAGATATCAGTGGAAAGCTATTCCACAAAGGATGTTAAACAGCACCACCTTATGCCAGTATTTTGTACAGAAGCCATTGGAAATATATCCCAAGAAAATTATCAGCTGAAGCTGAGAGAGGACTGGCTTTGGTAGATAAGAAATTACAAGATGAGTTTCTAGATCATTTGGATACAGAGCTTGATTGTATCCTGGTCATACTACCTGTGATGTATTTCCCCACAGGAATTTTTATGTAGAAAGAAGATAATACCTTAAAATATTTTTTAACACAAACATTGTAGAAAAAAATTAAAGAGCTATGTAGAAAGGTTTCTGAACTGTTTCTGAAATGAAAATTGAAACTTCATCTATTAGGAAGAATAGACCCAAAAGAAATTGTCCTACCTTTTTAGCAACAAATATCACAAAAGCAAGAGATTTCAGTTTATAAAGAGAACTAATTGGATACTTCTTCACATTGTATGGGGGAACACCAATTTCTGGAGCCCCTACAGTCTTTACTGATGCAAACAAATCAGGAAAGGCAGGTTATAAGTCAGAAAAAAATGTAACATGGCTCAAAGCCCTTATCATTCAGTTTAAAATCAGAATTATAATCTATTCTTATTATATTATTAGATTTTCCAGAACCTCTTAATATATTTATAGACTCTCAACATGCAGAAAAAGTTGTTTTACATATAGAAACTCATGAACTTATCCAAGATGATTTAGAGTTAATTGTTATTTATTCAATTACAAGAAGTAATCAGAAATAGAAATAATCCCTTAAATGTAACACATATTACATTCCATAGAAGTCTAACAGGTCCTCTAGCACAAGGTAATTATAAAATTGATCATATATTGGTAGGAAATGATCTAGAAGCCTCAGAATATCATAAGAAACACTATGTTAATTTCAAATGTTTGAAGAAAGATTTCTCTGTCACTTGGCAATAAGTCAAGGAAATTATAAGGAAACGACTTTCTTGTTCTTTGTATAACCAAACTTTAGTACTTTGAAATACCTAGTAAGCAACACGTGGCTAGATACCTAAGTCCAGATTTCAAGGGCAAGCTCTCCAGATTTGGAGCTAGAGACCTGTGAGCAGGCAGTGCATTACTCAGGTAACAGTGGCTCTGGAGAGCACTTCTGAGCAAACCTCAGCCCTAAGTCCACAGAAATACAAATCTGGAAAAGCGAAGGCCGCATCCATCAGCTCGAAGATTGAACGCGGTGGCTGTTCTTGGTTGTCAACTTGACTTGTCAGGAATTAACCACAGCTCAAGTGATTGGGCATACCTGTGAGGGATTTTTTTCTTAGTTAAATCATTTGATGTAGGAAGACCCACTTTTATTCCTGATCTTTTGAGGTGGAATAACATCTTTAATCCAGATCTTTTGAGCTGGAGAGAGCCATCTTTATTTTGATTTATACCCTTTGCTGGCAATCTATATAAAACACATCAAAGAAGGTTGGTCTCTTTGCCTATTCTTCCCCCCCCCACTCTCTCTGGCAATTCCATTCTTTCACTAAAGACCAGCTGAGATGTCCAGCCTCATGGTCTGAACCACTACTGAATTCTTGAATCTTCCATAGGCAGACAGCCCTTGTTGGACTAACTGAACAATAGACTGCAAATCATTCCAATAAATCCTCTTTATGCATATACATATACATGCCATTTACATATATATGCATGTGTACACACATGTACAGCACATAATATACACATGTACATGCAAATACACATACACATTCACATATATAATTCATTCTATCAGTCTGTTCCTTTTGTGGTTTGAAAGAAAATGGCCCTCATAGCGAGTGGTACTATTAAGAGGTGTGGCCTTGTTGGAGTAGGTGTGGCTTTGTTGGAGGAAGTGTATCACTGGGGTGGTGGGCTTTGAGGTATGTTGAAGGTACACCCACTGTGGGACAGTTCATTTCCTGTTGCCTCTGGATCAAGATGCAGAACTCTCAGCTACCTCTCCAGCACCATGTCTGACTGCATGCTGACTGGCTTCCCACCATGATGATACAGGGCTAAACCTCTGGAACTGTGGGCCAGACCCACATAAATGTTTTTCTTTGTAAGAATTGCCATGATAGTGTCTCTTCGCAGCCTAGAAATCCTAGCTAAGACAGAAGCTGATGCCCAGGACTACGGTATTGCACTGATAGAGAGGCCTGATCATATTTATGTTGGGAGGAAAGCAGACTGCAAGACTTTGGAATAGAAAAGCAGTTGAATAATGTCAGTAGGGCTTAATGGGCCATCTAGGAAGGAACATGAAAGACAGCATTGCTTAGGCTGATCTGAATGGTGGGAATTTGGCTGGAGAGGTTTCAGAGAAGAATGTTAGTATGTGACCTAGAAGCTGTTTTTGTGTTATTTTGGTGAAGAGTGTGTCTTCTTTCTGCCTTTGTCCAGAACAATCTGCTGGAGGCTAAATTAAAGAGTTTTTGAATTAGCTGTGCTGATAGAGAAAATTTCAAAACACACTGGTATTGATTCTGCTGTGTGGTTTTTAGTGGTCACTCTTATGAAGATCTATAATGAAAAGGAGCAGGCTGGGCAAGGAAAAATACAAAATGTACAGTTCAAAGTAGAGTGATATTTTATTTGTGTTTTAATAAATAAAGCTTGCCTGAAGATCAGAGTGCAGAGCTAAGCCACTAGAGGCCAGGGAGTGGTGGCACACACCTTTAATCCCAAGGACTTAAGATCATCCTGGGCTACATGAGATTGAATCTGTCTAAAAATAGAAATAGAAGTCACACATAGTGCTCCCAGCACTCAGAAGTCTCCTGCCTTTAATTCCAGCACTAAGGAGGTAGAGACAGGAGTGATATGGCTGGGCAGAGAGCAGTTTATAAAGCAAGAGAAGACAAGAGCTGATTGTAGTCTGAGGTTTGGTGGAGAGTATTGCAGTCTGTAGTCAGGCTGAGGATAGGATCACCACTTTGTCTGAGCCTTGGTAGAGGTAAGAACTCCAGTGGCTGCTTTGCTTTTCTGATCTTCAGCTTGAACCCCAAAATCTGTCTCTGGGTTTTTAATATTTGTGCTACAAAGAAGAAAGTGGATACCAGTAATTGAAATTGAGTTAAATCCTGTGTTTAAGGAGACGAAACAATTAAAGAAAAGCCTGGTGTTAGATGAAATAAAGGGAGTGGTGACCTCAGCACAAGATCCCACCTAGCTAAGCTTCCAACTTGTGAAAAGGAACTAAAGCAAAGCTCAAAGCCATGTGTGGTGTTGCATGCCTTTAATGCCAACACTGCACAGGCAGAAACTGGAGGATCCCAGAGTCTGAGGCCAGGATGTTCTACAGAATGTTTCTGAACAGTCAAGCTTAGGTAGCAAAGGAAAACATCAAAACCATAAAACTAATGAAGATATAATTGAACAAGGGGCCATATTTTGGCCCTAGCAAGCAGCAGAACTTAACAGCTTCAGCCATGTGATTCTAGAGGTAAGGATAGAAGAAATGGATTACAGAATCTTCCTCTGCAACAAAGGAAAGCCAGTGAAGTCAGACATGCACCAGGGGTGTCCCTGAATGGATACCTAGATGATCCATTGTATTAAGCTTTGAAGGTAAAACCTGGGTTGCCTTGGAGACTCCAAGATGTTGGAGATGCCAGAGTCATGGTATGCTGGCCAAGGAAAGCTATTAACAGTGAGAGGAATCAGCTCAAGAGAAAGAGGTATGTTGCAGTCAACAAGAAAAGTTGGAAATTTGAAGAGTACTTTGACATCAAACATGGAAATGGCAGAGTTTGGAGTTTGCTCAATTGCTTTTGGTCTTGTTTTGGTCCAGTATTATCTCAATATGATCCCTTCCCTCCCTTTTGGAATGGAATTGTGTATCATGTTTAGAAGTATGTGATTTGCATTTTCATTTTGGTTTTACAAGGAATTGCAGTTATGAAATTGCTTTAGTCTCAGAAGAGACTTTGGATGTTGGACTTTGACAGACTTTAGGGAATTTTAAAGTTGGACTGAATGTACTTTTACATTATGATATGGCTAGAAGCCCATTGGGAGTCAGGGAGTGGAATGCGGTGGTCTGAGTAGGAATGGCCCCCATAGCTTCATGTGTTTGAATGCCTGGCTCATAAGGAGTGGCACTATTAGGAGGTGTGGCCTTTTTGGGGTAGGAGTGGCCTTGTTGGGGGAAGTGTGACACTATGGGGGGGGGTCTTTGAGGTCTCAGATGCTTAAGACAGGCCGAGTGTAGAATTCACTTCCTGCTGCACGTAGATCAAGATGTAGAATCTCAGCTCCTTCGCCAGCACCATGTCTGCCTCCATGATACCCAAGCTACCCACCATGATGATAATGAACTAAACCTATAAAACTGCAAGTCAGTCTTAGTTACATGTTTTCCTTTATAACAGTTACCATGGTCATGGTGTCTCTTCACAGCAATGAAAGCCTTTACCCAGTCCTCACCCAGAGGGACTCAGGGCCTTTTTATAAGAGTAACTATACCCTGAGGGGAAAGGAAACAATCAGAATTCCTAGGGTTATTTTGGATACTGGTTGAGAACTGATGCTCATTCTTGAAGATGCCAAGAAGCATTGTGGGCTTCAAGTTAAAGGAGGGACTTATAGGATTCAGGTGATGAATGGAGCTTTGGCTGAAATGTGACTGACTCATAGTAGATTCAGTGGGTCTCCAAAGTCATCCTGCTGTTGTTTCCCCAGTTCCAGAATATGTAATTTGGGGTAGATATTCTCAAATTTTTTTTCTCCGACCTGTGGAATGTGGGCTATTGTGGTTGCAAAGGCTTTAGAGTTTCCTCTGCCAAGGAAAATGGTGAATCAAAAGCAGTATTGTTTCCCTGGAGAAAGTACAAAGATTAGTACCACCATAAAGGATTTCAAAGATGCAGGGGTGGTGGGTCTCACCCCATCTCCCTTTAACTCTCCTACCTGGCCAGTGCAGAAGACAGATGATCATGGAGAATGACAGGTGACTATCGAGAGCGTAATCAAGCAGTGATTCCAAGTGCAGGTGCTATGTCAGGTGTGCTGTCCTTCTTTGAGCAATTTAACACATCTGGTACAGGCTATTGATCTAGCAAATGTCTTTTTATCGGTACCTGTCTGTAAGATCACCAGAAGCAATTTACTTCCAGTTGACAAGGCCAGCAGTATACCTTTACAGTTTTATGTCAATGATATATTAACTCTCCATCACTGTGTCATAACTTAGTTCAAAGGGATCTTGATCATCTGTCTCTTCCACGAATATCACATTGCTCCGCTCTATTGATGATGCTATGCTGATCATACCAAGTCAGCCGAAGATAGGAACCACTTAGGACTTGTGATTAACACATATGTGCACCAGAGGATGGGAAATAAATCCAACCAAAATCCAAGGGCCTTCTACAACAGTAAAATTCTTAGGAGGGCAGTGGTGTGGAGCACACAGATGTATTCTTTCTAAGGTGAAGAATAAGTTATTGCACCTGGATCTTCCCACCTCCACAAAAGAAGCACAATATTTAGTTGTCTTATTTGGATTTTTAGACAGCACATTCCTCACTTGGGTGTGTTAATCCACCCCATTCACCAAGTGAATCAGAAAGCTGCTAGCTATATGTGGGACCTGGAACAGGAGAAGGCTCCTCAACAGGTCCAGGTTGCTGCTCTACCGACTGAACCATATGATCAAGCTGACCTCGTGGTACTTGAGGTGTCAGTGACAGATAGGGATGCTGTTTGGAACCTTTGAAAAGCCACTATAGGTAAAACACAGAAGAGATCTGTGAGATTTGGGAGGAAGGTTCCACCATCACCTGCATACAACTATTCTCTTTGGAAAAAAAAAAAAAGCTCTTGGCTTGCTACTGGGACTTAATGGGAAATGGACATTTGACTACAAAGTTACCATGCAACTTGAGTTGAATGCCATGAGCTGAGTGATATCTGACCTCCATGTCATAAAGTAGGATGTGGACAGCAGCAAACCATGACCGAATTGAGGTAGGATACATGCGATGGGACCCAAGCATGTCCTGAAGGAAAAGCAAGGAGCATGAAGAAGTTGACCAAATGACCGAATGCTTAGAGTTCCTAGTCCCATTACAATGCCATCTGCTAGCCAGTATGCACCTAGTCCTTATGGGGTTGTGCTGTATGATCAGTTGACTGAGGAAAAGAAGGATGGGACTTGGTTTACTGATTGTTCTGCAATTTATGTAAGCATCAAACAAAAAGTGACAGCTGCGGCATTACAACCCCTTTCTGTCACAATCCTGAGAAACATAGGCAAAGAGAAACTTTTACAGTAGGCAGAACTTTGGATATTATGCAGGGTCATACATTTTGTTTGGAAGGAATTAATGGCCAGATGTGTGATTTTTCACTGATTTATGTGTAGTCATGAATTGGATTGACTGGGTCATTGAGAATTTGAAAAGAGCATGATTGGAAAATTGGTAAGAAAGAAATCTGGGGAAGAAGTATGTGGGTAGATTCCTGAAAATGGGTGAACAATGTAAAGATACTTGTGTCTCATGCTCATCAAAAGCATGAATTCAATAGTCAAGTAGACAAAATGATCCATTCTGTGGACAGTCATTCTCTTTGCCCAGTCATCCCTGTCATCGTCCAAGGGTCCATGAACAAAGCCGTCAGGGTGGCAGAGAGAGGGTTTATACAAAAGCTTGACAACCTAGGTATCGACCCACCAAGTTGAACCTGGCTATAGCTGCTGCTGATTGCCAGATCTGCCAACATCAGTGACGAACACTGAGCCACAGAAACCATTACCTAGAGTGACCAGTCTGTGATCTGGGGCAGGCTGATTACATTGGACCACTTTCTCCATGGCAAGGATGGAGTAAATACTTATTCTGCTTATGGATTTGCCTTTCTTGCACAAAATGTTTCTGCCAAACCACCATCTTTGGACTTACAGAATACCCTGTCCACTGTCATGGTTTTTCATACAATATTGGTTCTGAACAAGAAACTCACTTCACAGCCATAAAAGTACAGCAATATGCCCACAATTATGGAATCCACTGGTTTTACTATATTCACCACCACCGTGAAGCAGATGGCTTGGTAGAAAAATGGAATGGCCTTTAAAAGACACAGTTAGACTTTCAATTAGGTGGCAGCAGTCTGGAGATTTCTCCAGAAGACAGTATATACTTTTTGAATCAGCATTTAATACATAATATGGTTTCTCCCACATCCATGATACACAGGTCCAGGAATCAAAGGGTGAAAAAGGGAATAACTGAACTCACTACTACCCCTAGAAACCCACTAGGAAAATTTTTGCTGCCCAGAGGGGTTAGTGTTCTTGAACTGAAGGTTCATACATCTCCTTGGCCACTTTGTGCTTCTGATGCCTTTAAACCAACAGGCTATGAAAGGAATAAATGTTAGGAGGAGTGGTGATCCATATTGTCAAGGGAAAATTGGATTGCATCTTCACAATGGAGGTAAGAAAGATTATGTCTATACTGTAGGAGGTCCTTTAGTTCTTATAGTTACCATGTGCTTTGATTCAAGTCAATGAGAAACTACAACATCCTAATCCAGGCAGGATGACCAGCACAGACCCTCAGGAATGAAGATAGAGGTCACTCCTCTGGGAAAAGAGGAATGGACTTGCTAGTGAGAGCAAGTCAGCAAAGAAAGCAAGCTTCCTTGTTCCCGGTCTTTTATATAGGCTGCCAGCTATGGCATTAGCTGCTATTTATAGTTAGTTACCTTTCTCTACTACCAGCAAGTCCATTCCTTCACTAGTAAGAATAAGAGCCTACTTCTTTGATATTCCCACTTACACTGAAGACCAGCTGAGACATGCAGCCTTGTGGACTAAACAATTACTGGATTCTTGGACCTTCCACTATTAGGCAGCAATTGTTGGGCTAGCTGAACCACAGCCTGTATAACATTCTAATAAATCCTCGTGTACGTGCGTGTGTGTGTGTGTGTGTGTGTGTGTGTGTGTGTGCGCGCGGGCGCACGTACGTTTTCATTCATTCTATCTCCTGTTTCTCTAGAGAACCCTGACTAATATAACTTGGGATGGCTTTTTTTTCTTTTATTTACTGAGTGAAGAGGTGACTTTCAAGTCCTCTCTACTGGGACACCATCACCATTAAATAGAGGCAGAGAGGGGACTCATCTAATTTCCAACCCAGTGGCCTTTTGCCATCTCTAACTCATCCACTGAGCTTTTCATTATCTTGCTCATGATAAATATCAAAAATACTTTACATTCTATATCTGATTTCTCAATAATATGAAGTCTGGTGATATTTCATAAGTTTTTATTAAATTTATGATGCTTTTTAAAACTAAAATTAACTGTATTTTTCTTCCTACTTTATAAGACATATAGTAATGATAATAATAACTTATTGATGAATAAAATTTTAAAAGAGAGTAAATTTTTTAAAAATTACCAGAAACTTCTTTTCCCATTTCTGTTAAGATATAGCAATACACTCTTTCAAGTCTGGTTATTGTGGCTCTTTCTTCACATTGTGAGAGATTAAATGATGTATTCCATGTTGAATGTTCTTTTAATATGATTGAGATTCATGATGGATTATGTTAGATTAATTTTATAATAAAAGAGAATATAGGTTTCTAGAATATCCAATAATATACGATTTGTTAAATGTAGATTGAATTAGATTTAGAATTGGATTAATTCCAAATGAACCTTTGTATCAGTGCTCAATAACAGAAACACCTTTTCCCATATGGGAAGAAAAACTATTTTCATTTGGTATTCCTAGAACACAAAAAGTCTTGAATCTGTTGCCTTTTATTTTTATTCTGACTTGTCTCCAGGTGGTAGGAATCATCTTTTTATTCTCACTTACATTTTTCTTTCCTTCCCTATCCCCTGCTGGTCTTGGGCTTCTTGGTATTTTCCCACAACGTTAGAGTCTTGTCCTAGTCAGCTTTAATTTTCAGTTTGACACAGCCTGGAGTCATCTGAGAGGAAATCCTTGACTGGGGACTTGCTTAAATTAGGTTGGTCCTGAGTGTAACTGTGTAGGATTGTTTTGATTGTTAATTGATGTTAGATGGTTCAGCCCATAATGGGAGGCACCATTCCCTAGGCAGATGATCCCGGACTGTATAAGAAATCTAGAAGAGCATGAACAAGCCAAAAAGTGAGCCAGCAAGCAGCCATTGTCCATGGTGCCTGCTATCAGATTCCTTTTTTGAGTTTCTGCTCTAACTTTCCTCCATAATAAACCATGACCTGGAAGTATAAGGCAAATAAAACATTCCCTCTACAAGTCGCTTTTGGTCAGTGTTTTATTATGTCAACATAAAAGAAACTGGTGGTGTGGAAAGTCTTTCTGTATATTTGTTGCTTTTATTGGTTAATGAATAAGGAATCTGCCTTGACGGTGATAGGGCAGAGTAGAAGTAGGTGGAAGAAAACTAAGCTGAATCCTGGGGGAAGTAGGTGGAGTCAGTGAGAAACCATGTATCACTGCCGAGGACTGATGCCTGTGCTGGAGCTCACCAAAACTTAAAACATAAAAGACCTTTAGACAAGACACAGAGTGTTTAACAAATGTCTATAGGCTTGGGAGAGAGAAAAAAAAGAGCAAAAAGACAGTAAATGTAATATAAAAGAGTACAGACTTTTATAGATAAACAAAATAGAGATAATAAAATAAATATTAAGCTTGTAGAAAAAGTAATAGCATAAGAAAATAAGTCACATAAAGATGGAATATACACAGAGAGTCTGAATTATGTATATTATTGTCTTTTCTTTGAATTTTTTGACTGTGAAGGAGCTAAGTACAAAGAGACATTTAATTATATGGACTGCTAAGTTAAATCAACATATATATTTTAAAGGTATCTTGATTCCAAAATTTGGGTCTAAGAATTTGTTGCTTTGGAAAAGAGGTTCTTCTTTTGTTTCTACATAAGAAACTATGAATTTCTTCCTGAATAATATTGTTGGATGGACTAAGACCTCTTGAAAAGTCTCCATGAACCCCCCAAAAGAAAATACTTCATCCAACAAAAAATGGGAAACAGTTTGGAGAGAACCACACCCAAATTCCTCAAATATTGTCTATATTTTTTTTACTTTTAAAGGGGGATATGATATAGAGATGAATACTTTGCATTGATATGGATTTTGGCCTAGCAACACAAATTTAAGGTCAATTTTGTTATACATATATTTCTGCTCTTGATTAAGGTATTTTGTTTGTGCAGCTCTTTTAAAATGCAATGTATAATTAAGAAATATAGGTTAAGAGAGAGTCATCTATAATAGTCAAGCTTCTAGTCATGTTAGGTTTTCTAGATATATAGAGATATATTTCAGTTAGATAGATATTCTTCAAATATTTCAGAGACCTTCAGAATACGACATTTAATGGCAAGGGGTTTTGATCCTACTTCATGTTCTGGCTTGGTGGGAGCCTAGCCAGTTTGGATGTTAACCTTCCTAGACATGGAGGGAGGGGGGAGGAAGTTTGGACTTACAGAGGGAAGGGGAACAGGGGAGGCTGTGGGGGGGGGGGGGGGGGGGGGGGGGGGGGGGGGGGGGGGGGAGGGGGGGGGGGGGGGGAGGGAAATGGGAGGCTGGGAGGAGGCGGAAACTTTTTTTTCTTATTCTCAATAAAATAAAATAAAATAAAAAAAAAAGAAACAGATAAAAAAAAAAAGAAATTAGGATTTTATGACAATAAAACACATCTGCTCCTGGAAGCACCAATTGCTTCAAGAGGAAGATGGGCATCGAAGAGCCTCCTTATGGAGTTGGTTAGCCATATGAGCAAGAAACTGCTCTTGCCTGGACTGCTTGATGTTAATACTGTATGAACTGGATATACAGGACCCACAGAAAAATAACTGTTGAAGTTGCTTAAAGAAAGTGAGACAGTCCATTGTGGTTCCTGCTTCATGAGTCTGCCAGATAGTATGCAGGACACAGAAGAAAGTGACTGACAAACTGCTAATATAGGTGGAACTGTCTTTGAAATTTCCTGCTTCATGGAAAAGTCTGCCAGATACTATGGGCCTGTAGGCTGAATATGGATGTTCCAACATTACAGAAGAACTTTGGGCAACTGTACAAGCAGTGAGATGTCTCTGTCAATTCTAGAGTTTTGGAAGTTGCTTACAATATACTTTCTGTTAACTTAGATAATATATCCTTTTGGAGTCTTTGATGGAGTTGAAGACTAGATATAATTAAAGTTTTCCTTAGTTATGATAAAAGATAAAGTAGATATAAATATTGTAATTGTCATTCTTGCTTGATACCTGTTTTGTATATGTAATTTTACTATGTTAAAGTTAAAACCTTTTTTATTCAAACATAAAATGGGAAATAGTGAGGGAAGTCCTTCTGCATATGTGTTGCTTTTATTGGTAATAGGGCATAGTAGAACTAGGCAGGGAAAACTAAACACTTTCTAATGGAGTCATCTATAAACAAAGATGATTTCAGAAAATCAGACATGGCTACTACTGTCTAGTGGGTTTGATTATATGCTTAAGATCCCCAGTTTCTCCTAAAACCAACTGGAGAAAAGTAGCATCAGAAGCTGGGTCACTCTCAAGCATGGTCAGCTTAAGTTTGTAAACTTTTAAACAGATGCTGTGCAATTATTGCCAGGTGTCTACCAAATTTCACTTTCCACTTTCCTATGGAATGTTCTTGGATACACAAAATTCTAGTAGGCATCAGCCTTCAGTGCTTCTAGCAGTTTGTTATGTTGTCTTATAGACATCTCTCCATGCTAGAGATGCATTTTTATTTTTCAAAGTGATACAGTAGAAAGAGATGCATCAAGAATACTATGTTAAGAGAGGCCACTATAAGAAGCAGATGAAACATTTAGGGACTTTTAAGTGATGAATTTTAAAATGCTAAGTGAATTTAATCAAAGAACAACATGACATAAAATATAGGTTTGCTTTTCAAACACCAATTTAAGACACAAATAAATATCTTTTAAAAACTTATTGTTAATGTGTTGTGTGATATTTTTATTGTGTTCTGACAAATAAAACTTGATTGGAATCAGAGGACAGAGCTTGCAAAAGCTGACCATATAAGTTTGGAAGATTGTAGACAGAGAGGAGACAGGAAGTGCTAAGACATGGAGAAAAGGGGATATTGGTCCTTTTGGATGGAGGAACAAAAGAGGTAGGAAGCAAATGGTGGCTGCTCCCTGTTCTCTGATCTTTAGGCTTTTTACCCCCAATATTTGATTGCCAACTTTTTATTGAGAAAGATTAATTAGATTAATACTTCATTAATGCAAAGGTTTGCCTCCCTATTTTTAATGTTGTGATTAATGCATTGAGGTAATCATATTTTTTATCATTTTTAGTTGAAAATTTTTTACAATTCAATTTAACATTTACCCCTCCCTTCATTCCTCTCAGACTCACCCGACTTCTACACACCATACTTAGTATCTTAAAAAAGAAAAAAGATACATCATATTCAGCTTGCACTGCCCATACACTCTCGGATACGTGGTCTTAACTGGAGGGAGGGTAATCCACTGGAAGACACACCCTTAAAGAAAACCGACTCTCTCTCAGGCACCAGTTATCCATTACAAAGGACTGCTTAGTGAAGTGTACAACAGCATGCACACCTCTCCTCTCCATATGGAATTTGGCACTGCTTGTGCTTGCACAGCTTTTGTGGATGCTGCCACAACCACTGTGAGTTCACATGTACCCCTGCACTGCTGTATCCAGAAGACACAATTCCCTTGAAGCTTTCCACCACCTTTGGCTCTTAAAAACCTTTCTGTCCCCTCTTCCATCATGATCCCTGAGTCTTGGAAGGATGGGGTGTGATATAGATGTTCCATTTATGCTTGACCATTCAGTAGTCTAAGTATCCATATCTAGAAATTAGCTTTATGAATGAAGATGAGATTGGTTTATTGATACACTTATCTAAACTCCAGCTCCAGTGAGATAGGATGTTCTTACCATAAAAGTATTATCAGTTAATTTGTAACAGTGAGAACACCAAAGTGGTTACTGAAAGGGAATTCAGAAATTTTAAAGCCTCATTTATTTTCTATTACTTTAATAATCCAACTCAGTAAGAAAATATGGCTTAATGAGATTCTCCTACAGTATGTCACTGTTGTAACACTAAGACCTGTCAATATTATTGAGAAAGGTTCACATTATTCATTCTCTACTCAGCATGCCCCAATACTAATTTAGGTCACCAACACTTAGGTGCATAGAAGGTCATTTTTTTCTTTGAAAATTTCATACATGTATAAAAGGTATCTTGACTATATTCATCCCCTTCTCTTTCCTTCCAACTGTCACTGAATATTCCCCAGCAATCTCCCCCTCAACTTCATGCCCTCTTTTCTATATGATGCATATACATAAAACCCACTGAGACCATTAATGGCTGTTTATATATGAAGCATGGGCATCCTCAGGGCACAGGGAACCGAAGAATGGCCACACTCATAAAGAATGAAGACTCTTCCTTCTACAGTAACCATCAACTGTCAGGAACTCCTCTGTTAGAAGTAGAGCCTTGGAAGTTTCCCTCAGCCCCACTCGATGCTCTAAATTTTGGATTTTTATTTGTTAGTTAGTTTTTGGTTTTGTTTTGTTTTGTTTTAGACAAGGTTTCTCTGTATAACAGCTCTACTCGGCCTGGAACTTGCTCTGTTGACCAGGATGACCTCGAACTCACAGAGATCCACCTGCCCCTTCTCCCAAGTGCTGGCATTAAAGGCGTGCACCACCACTGCTCAGCCCATGCTGTAATTTTTAACTGGTTTGATCTTGTTTAAGGGTATCTCATCATAACTTAAAGGACTCCATGAAATAATATCTCAGGTCTTCAGAAGCCAGGATTGAGCTGAAAATCACTGGCTATTAAAACTCCTGTGGATATAGTGAGTAGCCCTTAAAGAACAGTCACATATGGGCCAGGTGTTCCCTAGTATTAAACTGAATGGAGTCCTGTCCAGTTCTATTTCATTAGGAGGTTAAGGATCACACACACAGCTCACGGTGAGTCGATTGGGGTAGGGCAAAAGTTTCTTTTCTGGGCATCTTTCTTTTCCTGATGTCCTTCATAAGGTAGACTTGAGCCCCAGAAGAAAAGCTCCTGCAGTGAACGCCAACTTCATGCCCTTCCCTCTGCCTGCAGCAATAGTGAGGACGGGCAGCATCCGTGAAGACCCATCTTCATTTTCCACAGAGGCAATTCTTGCATTATTGCCTGTCTGAAACCCCAAATGAAGACACTGGAGTTGTCCCTGCCATCTGCAGAAGGGCTGTGTGGAAAAGTTAAACCTCCCCTGTGCTCTCTCACAGCTGAGATGGAGCAAGGGGAGCCTGAGACTTTATCTTCTTGTTTAGGGCGTTTTCTGGAAAGAGATGCCCTTTCCCTGGTTTCCCTGGTCTATAGTGCCCTGATCTTTGCATTTTACTTTTTGCCAGTGACTTTGCTGTGTGGTACCAAAGTGCTGATCAACATTTCTAAATGTTAAAGGCCACAATAGGGGCTGGGAAGATGGCTCAGCAGTTAAGAGCTCTTGTTGCTCTTACAGTGGATCTAAGTTCAGTTCCCAGCACCTGCATGGTAACTGACAACTGCCTATAACTCTACTTCCAGAGGATCCAATGTACTCTTCTGGTCTATGCAGATACTATACACATATGCTGCAAATACATATATGCAAGAAAACTACACAAAGGAAATTTTTAAATAAGCATGATATGTTAAGTAGCTTCCTTCATGCTATCATGGTTCAGTGTGATTAATATATAATGAATCAACATGTAATAGTTTGTTTTAGACAGAAAAACAATAAATTGGTGCCTGTATAAATGACTGACCAAATGAAAAATGTGGGTACCTGCAGACAGAGGTCTCATCCTTTGTTTTCCCATAGAGAGAAAGGCTCAGCGCTGTCTAATTCTCGGCACCTTTACAGAGCACAGGAACCATGGCAAATGAAGGGCACAGCAACCCTTTATTGAGTGCTTTAAAATCAGCATTTCCATTTGGTTTAAAAATGTAATCACTGCATCTCTGTGGATGCGTGCATGTTTGTAATGAAGAGAGATAAACATTCTCTTTCTCCCCAACTCCTGTGGATCACTACATTCACACATACTTCCACACACCCTGCATTGCATCAGCAATTCTTCAGCTCTTTGGAGAACACAGATGTAGCGAGCATTCATTATCTAAGCTCCCCAAGGTGCAATCTGATGTGATGTGCATTGCAAACAAGAATCTAAGGAATATGATACCACAAGAGCACTAATAGAGCAGCAGGGTTTTATAAGCCCAGCCCTGTCTGAAGACCAGTGTGGCCAAACAGAGATGCCTGAGGGATGAAGGGATGAAGTAGCCCAGGTCTGGACAGGTACACAAGAAGGTTATTCATCTCGGGACTACACAATTACAATACAAAGATACATTACAAAAAGTGAAGAAGGAGAAAAACAACCTGCTGTGCTAATACTACTTCAAAGTAATGCTAGGGAATTAGTGCTAGCAGGGGGACAGCTAGGTCAGCAATGCCTCCTAACTACCTTATGATGATTTCAAAGCCTTGCGTGAGGCAATGTCTGGTAACCTTCAAACTAATATTTAATTTTAAGTACCTGTATACTAAAGCTTCTCTGAGCATCTAGTGGAGTATTTCTAAAATACACCAGGAGCAAGATGTGCCCTGGAATTAGATTGTTTTCACACCACGTTTAGGGAAAAATAATGCCTGTGTGTTTACAGTCTTGAGAGTATGGCACTGTGTTGTGATGTAAGGATGTGGACAGCTCCTGGAGGGCTGGGTAGAATTGATATGTAAGGGGAGTCTTTAAGGAGATAAAAATTCTGAACATGCTGGGGGCATGAAACCCCTTGGTTCTCATATGCATTCTCTGGGTGGAAGAGCTGCCCAGAACTGGGCTTTTTTTTTTTTTTTTATAGTGTATACGCTGCCTGAAGGGCACAGTTTAGTGGAATCACATGCACCCCTCGAAGGGCAGAAGGTAACATACATGTAGTTGTCCCTGATATGTAAAGACACATCTCACCAACTTGGTTAGTCTCACTAGCTAGCTTTCTCTGGGAGTATCAGGGTATGCCACCATACTGGTGGAGCTCTTTTGAGTGTCCTGGAATCCAAGCTCTGGTTCTCTTCCTTACCGCTGAGCCATCTTCCCAGTCTTGGTTTAATAGGATTTTGTTTCTTTTGTGTGTTTTGATTTTTAGTATTTTAACTCTCAGCACTCCTTAATTAATTAATTCATTCGTTTGTTTGTTTAATTGCTGCAGTCCTAGGAATTGAACCAGGGCTTTGTGTCTACAAGGAAAGTGTTCTGCATGCAAGCTGCAGCTGCAGCTGTTCAGCAGATCCTCTTATCTCTAACTGTCTTGGAGCTAGCAGAGAGGAGACTTCATATTCATGCATGGAAAAATGGATTTGTAATAAATAAGAGAATTTTACTTCCAGCCTAGGCTCTGTTTCTAAATCACATGTTGCTATCTTTCAGAGGCAAGCTGCCAGTGAGGATTGGCTATTAATAATAATTGAAACAATATGCTGTGAAGTCCCCACTCTTGTGCAGGTGTAATGAAGCTTGTGCCTGCCAGATGGCAGTTACAACACAGGGCACCTTGACTTACCTTTGTAAGAGCTCCTTGTGCTGGATTTCCATCTGTCCTTGTTTCGTTTCTGTTGTGATAAAACGCTTCAGCCCAAATCATCTCAGAGGATCTCCTTTAGCCCACAATTCCAAGTTCTTTTCTATGGCTACAAGGACGTCAAGGCAGCGGGAATTTGAAACAGTTACCCACATCTCATCCAGAGTCATGAACAAAAAGAAATGAGTGCACACGTGTCTAGTGGCACTCAAGCCCCTCTCAATGCTTGTACAGTCCCAGGCCATAACCTAGGGAATAGTGCTACCCACAGTGGGCAGGTCTTTCGACCTCAACTAATGCAATGAAGATAACCTCCACAGACATTTCATTGGTCAACCTGATAGAAGCAATCCTTCATGGAGACGTTCTTCCCAGGAGATTCTAGAATGTGTCAACTTGACAGTTAAAGCTAAACATCACACTTTCTAAGAATTTTCATAGGCATCTCTGTCTACAAATTCAGAATTTCAGGAATCTAAGCTTGAAAACTAGGGAATCAATTCCAGCACATTCTTGAATATTTCTCACTTGATTTTCCCAGTGCCTATATTGCTAAGGCTGAGTTAGACCATTGCCAAAGCTGAAAGTCCACCTCTTTCTGTTCTCTACACAGACATGAAAAGCCCTGCTAAGTGTTGAATACTAAGGAAAGAAGTCTATCCATCTTTTTAGTTAGAGTTTCTATTGCTGTGAAGAAACACCATGACCAAAAAGCAAGTTGGGGAGAAAAGGGTTTATAGTGTAAGCTTACACTTCCACATTGTAGTCCATCACTGAAAGAAGCCAGGATAGGAACTCAAACATGACGGGAACGTGATAGATGGGACTAATGCAGAGGCCATGGAGGTTTGCTGCTTCCTTACTTATTCCCCATGGCTTGCTCAGCCTGCTTTCTTATAGAACTCAGGACCACTAGCCAAAGGATGACACCACCCACAAAGTACTGGGCCCTCCCTTATCCCTCACTAGATAAGAAAATGCCTTACATCTAGATC
Source organism: Alexandromys fortis (assembly GCF_014885135.2). NCBI lineage: Eukaryota > Metazoa > Chordata > Mammalia > Rodentia > Cricetidae > Alexandromys > Alexandromys fortis. The sequence continues at coordinate 2,227,384 of NW_026068098.1, read as the reverse complement.
TTATAGAGGTGTGTTCTCAACTGAGATTCCTCCCTTTCAGAGAACTCTAGCTTGTGTCCAGTTGGCAGAAGACTAGCCATCACATCCATCTGGGAGACACGCCATACCGATGAGACCAGCATTCCAGGACATAGCTTGCAAAACCAGGCTTTTTTTAAAAAAAATCCTATTTCAACACAAAAACCTCCATCTGTTGTTGTATTAGAAACATAAAACTTATATCAGTGAATTCTAATATTGATTGTAAAGTGAAGATTTTGGAGTCTTTGAAAAAAAAAAAACCTACTCCCTAGAGGACAAAGGTTTATTCCATTGCATAGCTAACTCAATGGAAGGTAATACAAAATTTAAAAGTGATTTAGATTTTATTACAAGGTATTTTTTTAAAAAAAAAACCTACTTATTTATTATTGTGCATCTGGGATCAAAGCCAGGACCTTACCCATGCTAGACAGTGCTCCACCCCACCAACCTGCAGTCCCAGACCATTAATTGAATGTCAAAACAAATTGCTCACAGGGTTCTCCAAGAAAAAAATAAAAAGAAAGGATACATGGCATCTAAGCTGCTGGTTTTCACTGTTATTTTTTTAATAAAATGGTGTGCTATGGGAAAAAAAGAAAGAAAAAATCTATAGTCCCATCCCCCAAACACACCCAAATTGAACAAACAGAATCTTGGAAGGCATTCTTCAGGTTTCAGGCATGAGCAGGGGCTCTCTCGGAAATTACTAGAGTCAGTTTACGTTATATTCTGGCATAATGACTGTCTACATTCTGTTCATGTCCTCAAAATGTGAGTGAGGACAATTTAGAAGTAATAAACTAATTAATATATTGAAGGATATTTGAAACAGCACTGAGTAAAGGTATGGCACTGTTATTATTGTTGCTTTATTCACATTTATAATAAGTATCAAGACATCCAGGGACACATAGACAAACCATGTCTTGAAATACCCTCCAAGAGAAAAGAAAGAAAGAAAGAAAGAAAGAAAGAAAGAAAGAAAGAAAGAAAAAAGGAAGGAAGGAAGGAAAAAAGGAAGGAAGGAAGGAAGGAAGGAAGGAAGGAAGGAAGGAAGGAAAAGAAAAAAAGAAAAGACAAAGAGAAAAGTTGAGCAGAAGGGTATGAAAAGCATGCAGTTTGGTCAGAAGAAGCAAGTGTAGACAAAGCAGTGAAGAAATTGGTGACATTAAACAAAAAAATCTGGGCTGGAGAGATGTTTCATTGGTCAGAAGCACTGGCTGCTCTTTCAGAGGCATGAATTTGGTTCCTTCTATTGATCACTCTATTATATAACTTCTATACATGAACTCAGAAGTGTCCATCCTCATCTAAAAAGGTTTATTGGAGCTGCTGCTCTTACTCCCACTCTGCATGCACATAGGATAGTGTTACGCAGTTTCGAAATCTAAGCTCTTTCTTGAATGGCTGCGTATAAACAATTTCCTAGCCCTGGGTGTAGAAAAGTTAACCTTAGCAAGTATATATTCAGTAGAGAAGGATTCATCAACTAAAAACATATCCAGCACAAATTCACACTAGAGTTCTAGGCGATCTTGTGTTTGGTTCAACTTAAAGCGAAGGTGGCCAGACCAGAATGTCAAACTCCTGGCGAACCATTCACCTGGAAGGGCAGCAAATGATCTGGGGAGACCAGGAGAGAGAATTGCTTTTCCTCATCTTCACCCGTTTCTTCTGAAGAAGAAAGAGAAATGCTCAAAAAAAAGAGTGTCCTTGCCTGGTCCTCTTGTGACCTTCTTGGGTTCTGTGCTTGTTTGTAAACCATAGTTCATGACAACCTAACTTTCTCCCCTCATCAGGAAATTGGGCTTTGTTGCACAGTTCTAGGTGAATTTCCCTAGGACAAAGAGGCTTCTTACACACACACACACACACATACACACACACACACACACACACACAGATTTGGGGTCTGGATGATGGTTGCCTGGCAACCTGAAAAGGATTCTTTCGGGAGCTGAGCTCACCAGCATTGCCCTGACATTGATTTTTAAATTGTCCATTAGTTTATTCATAAGGGAACATCGCTGTTTTGCCAAGGGCAGAATTGCGAGGCTGGAGGACTTTATTAACAAAGCCCTGACTCCTTCCTTCATTTACCTTCATGCGCAGCACTTGCCCTCTTTTAGCATGCCGGCCCCCAGGAGACCAGCAAGGTCTGCAGGCGCTTCTCAAGAGAAGTCTTTAAAGGCAAAGAAACAAAACTGGACCATGGGGTACCCAAGGAAATAAACAGTAGTTAGGCAGCATAGACCCAAACTCAGAATAACAACGGTGACTCTGAAGTAAATGAGATAGATATAATAACTTCAGACTTTCCTGAGATCAAACATTCAAAATATTTAAAACAACAGTAATAAGATTTAAAAAAAAAAAAAAACAACAACTCAATTTCCTTGGAGGTGGGAAGAGGGCTCAGCAGTAAAGAGCACTGTCTTCATTGCAGACACCCAGGTTCAGTTCCTCGCACCTTCATGGTGACTCATAACCTTCTGTAACCCCAGTCCCGGGGAACCCCTCTTCTTTTCTCAGGGGCACTAGGTACACATGTGGGCACATACATACATGCAGGCAAACATGCACATTAAATAATTAAATCTGTATCTAGTGCTCAGTTTCCAACTGTAGCAGTCATACGTTTTGCAAATACATCTGTGGTTGGAGTCAAGACACCTAACTGAAATCAAAGCTATATTTGGGTGGTGAATTGAAAAAGATACATAAAATGTTCTTACACCCTTTAACAGTTCTCTCCTATTATCATTGTGGAAGGTCAAGTTAGCCTGTGACTCCAGCCTGTGCTTCTTTCTAAAAGGAACACCTCATCTTTCATTTGGGGATCTGTATGTTGTCAATGCTAAAGAGGGAGGACAAAGACCACTGACCCAAATCATCATGTCCAAATTAATTCAAGCAATCAATTAATTAGAGCAAGCTTTTTATTTGTGTATACCTGTTGCCTCACCTTGAAGTGGGGTTTGAGAAGTCAGCACTGGATGAGAGGAGGACAAGGCTTTTATAGTTCAGGGGTAAAGGGTTTCCAAATGGGGATTTGACTGGCAAGTAGGCAGGGTTACAGGAGCGAACTTAAGCATAAGAAGTAGAGATAATGACCGCCTGAAACAAAGATGTGATTGCAAGGTGATCATAACAACAGGTAGTCATAACAAGGTAGCCATAGCAACCCTTTTAAAATGAAGGTCGGGTTGCAAGATGGTTATTAACTTTTTGAAACAAAGACATTATTACCATTCCTAGAGCAGGCAGTACAGAACCATTTGTAGTTATGGTTAAAGGTGGTGCATAGACCAATCTTTGAGAAACAGAGATTCAATCACAAGCAGAAATAAACCCACTTTGTCTTTAATATTAGATGGCTTCTGAGCCTAAGATGGAGGCAGACTGGTTCTTCGCATCCCCAATAAGCATCCCCAAAGGGGAAATTTTTCACACTGTGCATTTCAGTGACAAAGGAGATTTTATTTTCTTTTTGAAGAAATTTTTATCAGCAGTCCCAGATACCACATACAGAAGATAACACTGAAATTTCAGCACAGGGGCTCTATGATTCCAGTTTCAGTATTCATCAATATAGCTACTCACAGAAGGCTGGGGAGGCAGGTACAGATTTCACTACTTTGACATTACTCTGTTTGGCAGTGATGGGCTACAGTTAGCCACATGCAAACTAACTCATAGAGCATTATGGGAATCCATCTTTCTCATTGGCAGTTCCTCCTGCGTTAATGTGCCATTATTACTAGGATGCTGTACTAACAGAGAATTGTACTACTGTTATGGACAAAATAATAATGACTGTGGTTACTGTGCATTTTTTCTTTGTTCCCTGACTTTGTTTGCTCAGGAAAATTAAAGGAACAAATTGCCACTTAGTGCTTTTCTACCTCTGCAGTAAAACATCAGCAGGAAAGCCTGAGCTGGGATTATTAATGAAAAGACGCTAACAGGTTGCGAAGCTATGCAAATCTCAGCGCTCTTGAATAAATGAGGTAAATTTGCAGCTTTCCCAACATAGACGTGGCTGATGGTACTCAGATGTAGAGTTGGGAAAAATGCTTAAAATGTAAAAATAAACATTTGTTATCACTCCGTTCTCTAAAGGGAACTGTTTCTGGGAGTCAGGAATTGTTAATGAATCCCCCAACTCTGTATTTCACTTCTCAGTGGCCATTTCCATCCTTTCTTGTATTGGTAGATACCCAATACTTATGTCGCCTCTCATGAAAGGGTCTATGAAGCTCATGAGTTTGTGCCAGCCCTTGGGCCTCAAGAGGCAACAAGGCAGTATTCTGACATTGGGCCATAAGAAGGTAATCAGCAAAAATTATTCCAGATATGAGTTTTATAGACTCTGACTCTCTCTCTCTCTCTCTCTCTCTCTCTCTCTCTCTCTCTCTCTCTCTCCCCCTTCACACACACACAGTCTAGGCTTTCTTCATGTCTTATATTTCCTTATTCATTACAAAATATAATTTTATAAAATATTAATAAAACACAAATCATTGGAGGGCTGGAGATGCAAGTGACTGGCATAGCACTGTTTAGCATGTTGGAGGTTCCTGGTTCCATTTTCTGTACCCCTGAAAGCATGCAGGAAATTAGAGAGCAATGATGGTTTTATTAACATGGTAGACTCTTGGAATAGCATGTGCCAGGTAAACAGAAATAGACCTGATCTCCGGGACCTCAGCTGTAGAGAAGTGGACAAGAAGAAGCGTGTCTGTTGAAAAGGTAGATGATGAGTACTTCAACAGAAAAAAAGTACAAAGTACAAGTATAAGGTAGGGAAGAAGCTAGCCAAGCTTCTTGGAATGGGAAGGACCAAGGAGTTCTAACAGCTGTGAGAAACAACCTGGAGAGAGGCATAGCTGCCCTCTATTTAAGATGAAAAACAAAATGGTGGCTATGAGACACATTTTAACTGATTATTTAATTAATATTTAATTATCTAATTTAAATAATATTTAGCATATTTAAAAATAGACCTTTAAAAGTATTACAGGTAATAGAGTAAAAGCAATATATATGTCCATTCATCCATCCATCATCTCATCTACCAATATATCATCTACCTACCCATCAATTTACCTATCTATTTATCCAACTTTCTACTTATCTATCCATCATCAACCTATATGTCTATCTACCATCTATCTAATCATTTATCTCTCTATATCCATCCATCATCTATCATCAATATCTCTCTCTATATCTATCTCTTTTTCTCTATTTACCTACCTGCCTACCTATATCATCTCTACATATTTATCTCTCATCTATTTCTATCTCTACCATTTTTATTTACCCATATTTCGTCTGTCTTCTATCTGTCTCTACCTGTCTGTCTATAACTTTCTCTCAGCTATGGTATTGATCATGAATATCTCCCTTGCTAGAGGGTGCACAAAGACTACTGTTCTGAACACTGATCTAGAAGAAAAGGCCAAATTGTTACATAGAGAGTTATAACAAAATTATAGGACAAATATGAGCACAGAGTAAATTAATTAAGAACATCTAAACCTTATCTCGTCAAGGTATTGCAAAGAGACAACAAAGAGCAAGGGAGCCAGGTGGGAGTGATGGGTGAGAAGCCCATCTTCAGATATGAACCTCTACAGAACTGAGGAAATGGGACGGCATCCACAACTAGACATACAATAGAACATTGGCTGGGTTTTGCCTGTCCCCAAACAGCTCCCTTTTTCCAATATTCTCTTTCAGGACTCTCCCTCTCCATCCCTTACAACCTGATCACACATGCTCCCATCCTCACCCACCCGCAGTTCACTCATAAAATCTCTTCTATCTCCTCTTCCTAGATCCGGGCATCCCCCATGATCCCTCCTTGTTACCTAGTCTCTCCATGTCTGTGGATTGTGCAGTTATCCTTTATTGTACAGCTAATATTCACTTACGAATGAGTATGTACCATGTTTGACTTTCTGAGTCTGTGTTACCTCACTCAGAATGGACTGAGGAATTTTGCTGTGAAGATGTCACCCATGGTAACCAGACTTTTGAGCTATGCCTTTTTTGAGTTATCTCCTGGATCAGGACTGTCAGGCTGTGATCAGTGGAGAAAGGTTTGTAGACGAGAGTGACCTGCAGGCCACACTGGCCCTCGGTGTGCATGGTGCATCAAAAAAAAAAAAAAAACACACACACTGGAATCTCAAGAAGAGCTCAAGACAGAAGAACAATGATGAGGAAAGAAGACAGCATCTGAATAAATAGATGAATAAATAAATAATAGCAACAAGGGTCTGGAGAGATGGCTCAATAGTTAAGGGCACACACTGCTCTTGCAAAGGACCCAAGTTCAGTTACACCTCTAACTTCAGCTCCAGGGGATCCAGCTTCCTTTGCTGACCTCACAGGCACCGATATACATGCATGCAAACACATATATACATAAAATGTAAATAAGTAAATTCTTAATAAAAGTAGCAATAACAGTTCTACAAAAAAAAAAAAAAAAAAAAAAAAAAAAAAAAAAAAAACCAAAAAAAAAAAAAAAAAAAAAAAACACCTCATCTTTGAAGTCAGAAACACCAGTGTGGTAGTCAGGAAAGAGCAATCAGAGCTCGAGTATTCTAAGCTGCTGAGGGTGTAACAATATGCTTGTCACCCTTTAAATCAGTGGTTCTCAACCTTCCTAATGCAGCGACCCTTTAACACAGTTCCTCCTGTCACGGTGGCCCCCAACCATAAAATTGTTTCCTTGCTACTCCATAGCTGTAATTTTGCTGCTGTTATGAATTGTAATGTAAATACCTAATATGGGAGACATTCGGTATGTGATGTCATGACCTGTAGTCGCGAGCTACTGATCTAAATGTTTTGAAGGGACTGAGCTTGTTGATCCTTCCGGGTTCATGAAGATGGAGAAGGAATGCCTCCTGCATTAGTAGAAAAGGAAAACAAAATGAAGAATACAAAGAAGAAAACCAGGCAAGTCAGGCGCAGGGTGGAGATGCCCAGGGGAAGAGGCGTGAGGGAAAAGAATGGCAGTGTATTGGTGATCCCAGGATAAGTGGACATAGGACACAGAACCCTCCAGGCAGATGCATCAAACACTGGAACAGAGGAAGCCTGGAAGCCCAAGACTGGCAAGACACGTACTCTGTGAACAAAACGATGTGCTCGTTGATTCTCTTAATAAAACTGGGGAAATGACTAAAAATTTAGCATAGATGTCAGACAAATACTAATTTATTTTTAATAGCATAATTCTTTATTGATTCTTTCAGAATTTCACATCATGCACCCCAGTCCCACTCACCTCCCAGACCCTCTATATCTGCTCCTTACCCCTGCAGAATCCTCCCAAATTAATTAAAAGCAAAACAGAACATCAACAAAAACAAAACCCACCTTGCTCCTCCATCGTTTTAACATCTCTTTATTCATCCCAGTAGCACTGAGAGCTGCTGTGTATCACTCAGTAGACCCTTTTGTCCCATCATCCCCACCTACAAAATGCTCATTGCAGTGAGTCAGTGGTCTGGTTCAAGGCTTCTGGTAAGTCATCATCACTGGACCCTCACTGAAACTCCTCTCGGACATCCTGCTGTTGCCCCAAATGGAGATCCTGTGGCTATTGTTCTAAAGGGCCAGTCCCTTCATGCACTCCAGCAGACTGTAGATAGAGTACGTGTTAGGGTGGACAAACCCAAGTCCCAGGATGTGAGTCTGTGTGATAGCTGAGCTGGTCAGTCTGAGCCACAGGGACTGCCCCCTCAGATGACTCAATCATTGGGGCCAGCTCTCCCATGCCCATAGTGAGGGGTGTGGGACCATCTCTCCTGAGTAGGAAGATGTAGTTCTCCTGTGTGAGGTAGGGCCATCTCTCCTGCTGTAGCATCCAGCAAAGGATAGGGACAACTATCTTCGTCAGTGAGTGGCAAGACCTGCTCAGCCTGGTCCTCAGATATCAATACATATGGTTCCCATGACACCCCCAAGGTAACACAGACTGCGGACATTATCACAGATCCCTGCTGCAGCAGGAACATGGACCAGACATACTCCTCATCAGCTGCTCAAGCTTGGATGTTACCATGGACCCAGGTGGCAGCACAGGCCACTCAGATCTGCATGGTCCCCGTGGCAGCATGGTCCTCAGGCGCCAGCATCATCCCAGGTAGTGGCCCTGACCCCTGGCATACACATAGCCTTTGACGGTATTAGGAGCCACAGACATCAACACAGATCCTGGCCATGGTTGGGCCATGGACCCAGACAGGGCCCTTGGCGGCAGCCTGGACCAGCATTTTACGGCATCTTGTGGCAGTGCAGGCCACTCAAATCTGTATGACCTTGGCTGCAGCATGACCCTCAGATGACATTCCAGACCCTGGATATCTGCATGGTCTCCCGGAGTATCAGGAGCCATGGATATCTGCCCAGACTCTGGCTATAGTAGAGCAAGGGACCCAGACATGGCCCTATGCCTCAGCCCATGCTCAGATGTCACCATGACCACAAGTGGCAGTATAGACCACCCAGATAAGTATGGCCTTGGTAGTAGAGTGACCCTAGGACACCATCATGGATTCAGGTGTCTGAGCAAACCCTGGTCATCTGCATTGCCTTCAGTGGTTTCTGAAGCCATGGACATCAACACAGACCCTGGCTGCTACAGGACCATGGATCCAGACCTAGTTCCTGGCAGCAGCTTGGGCCCAGGTTTCATCATGTCCTCCAGTGGACATAGGCCACTCAGATCAACATGTCCTCAGTGGTAGCATAACCCTCAGAAGCCAAAATGACCGCAGATGGCAGTCCAGACCCCGAACATACCCGTGGCATTTGGTGACAACATGGATCATGACCATCAGCACAGACCCCAACTGTGATAGAACCGTAGACCCAGACATGGCTCCAGGCAGCAGCCCAGGCCCATATGTCACCCTTCAGCCCTGCCTCTTTCCACAGAATACAAACCATTTCACCTCTTTCTCTCCAATTTCTCCACCATATACTTGCTCATCAGAATGCACCCACCCACCTGGTATTCCAGGGTACCCAGCAGCCCATAAATGCCCTTAGGAAGCCTGGACCATGAGGACCCAGGGTGCCCCATTGGTGTCTTTTGCCCACCTGTATCCCCTAACTTATTTCTATGCACACATCACACACACATACACACACATGCATAGATACATATATTATAATATATATATATGATATGTATATTATATGTATACATGCTGGTGGAGATGGTGTGTAGAGCATATGAGATTTTAAAAGGAGATGTTGAAAAAATAAAATAACTACATGCTAATTGGTTGCTTCGGCAAGAAGATACAGCAATTTTATTTATTTATTTATTTATTTGGTTTTTCGAGACAGGGTTTCTCTGTGGCTTTGGAGCCTATCCTGGAACTAGCTCTGTAGATCAGGCTGGTCTCGAACTCACAGAGATCCACCTGCCTCTGCCTCCCGAGTGCTGGGATTAAAGGCGTGCACCACCATTGCCCGGCTGATACAGCAATTTTAAACAGGTAGATACAGCATCTACCTGTTATGAGAAATCCACATGCGTTTGTTTAAGGGATATCAAGGATTTATTAAGATATAAAAGGGGGAAACACACTTACAAATACAAAATATGGTAAGAGCCGTTGCAGAGTCCTTGAAAAGCGGGGGACTGATCACACGCTCCTTCACGCCTCCTAACCACCCAAGTGCAGGCGACCCCATTCCTCTTCTCTAGGTCACCAAATGCCCTGACTGACACCTCTGAACTGCTCTCATGTCTGGATTTCCAAAGCATCCTTTTGGATTAATTTCAGCTCTCCTGGGAGTGACTCTGCCCCAGGTAACCCTCAGACATCATCAGTCAGCAAGACGAATAAAGTTGCTGTTGCAGCTTGCCAAGTGTAGTGTCTCCCAGGTAACAGAGCAGCAAGGAGCAAGAGAAAGCTCAGCTTGTCCCAGAGCCACTGCCACCTAAGTAAGATGGCTTCTCTCCTTGAACTCTGTCTTAAAGGGACTCTGTCTTCTGCCAATCATTAATGTCCACCACACTCTTTTAAAACCACCTACTGGTTTATTTGAAAATTTCCATATATCTAGGCAAAGTTTCTTGATCATAACTATCCCCACTGCCCTCTTCTAGCTCCCCTGGGCCCTTTCAAACATATCTTGCTGCCTATTTCATGCCTTCTTTTAAACTTCAATTATCACAATTATTATTAAAATTATTTTTAAGCCACAGAACTAATTACTGCTGCCCACATGTACTTGGGTGTGGGAGGGATAATGTGTAAACTACCACTGCCCAGCCCCGACTGAAGCCCTTGACTCTCCATCCCCACTGCAGTAACTGCCCACAGTATCTCAGTTAGGGGCGTGGCCTCCTCAGCACCTGCCCATCCATGCTGGGATTTTTAACCGCTTGCCTCTGCAGGCTCTGTGCAGATAACCACCGTTCCTGTGAGTTCACGTGTGCAAGAGTCCGGTCATGTCCATGAGACAGCATTTCTTGTCATCCTCTGGCTCTTACAGTCCTTTGTCCCCCTCTTCTGAGATGTCCTGAGCTTTGATGTGGGACACAGTTTGATATAAATGTCATATGGATGCCTGAGCTCCCCAGTCCCTACTCTCAGCACTTTGAGCACCCCCTGCATTACCTGCTACCTACTCTCTTGTCCCAGATCCCCAGACATACAGCTTAGCTCCACACCATAGCTGATCATCCTGTATTTCCCGTTAACCATTAGCTGTCAGCTTACTTGGGACGGCCCTGATACCACAAACCCTCCCCATACATTTTTGTGTGTTCTCAAATATGCAATTTTCAAAGCCAGTTTTAAATGATCACCCCCACTAAGATCACTCCTTGCAGAGCATCTGCACAGCGCTGGCAGGCACACAGTTTGTTGAAATCTCCCTTCCTAACTTCCTGAGTGTCCCAGGTCACTGCAGCTTCCTTTATACTGTCACAAGGGGAAACTCCGTTGACTGATTCACTCTTGGATTGATGGAGACACCAAAACGAATTAGATCCTTTCGCTGAGAGTCGTGCGGCTTGGAAATTCAATGCTCCTGTGATCAAGGTTCTGAATTCCAAAAAGGCGAGTTTTGAAATTGATTTGGAAATAATTTAATTTTATAGCTATTTCTTAAACTTCATTATGCTCTGTAAGCTCGCCATGCAAACAGATAGTCTATTTGTGCATTTCCAACAGGTAAAGGCCATCACTAACTTCAAAGATTTGTTCCCAGTCCATCCAATTCTCATTTAGTTTTGTAAATCATCTTAGAAATCAACTTTGAAGTCTCTGCTGTCAAACAATCTGGGCTGCTCCATGAACACAGACCCGGAAGGAACCAAGAAGCAGCTCTTCTCATTAGAGAAAGTGATCCTTGTCACCGGAACTCAAGAACCACCTTGGGGTGGCTGTATGAGAAATGTGGACATTTTGCTGCAAAATGCAAAAGGATGACACAGACCACACTACAATATATGCCAGTTATACGAGTGGGAAGAAGAAACGGTGAGAAAAATGTCACTTAGCTGCAGCCTAATAGGGCTTCACGGGTACCACTGCAGACAATATAAACGAGCCATCGGGAGCTGTTGACATGTGTGACAATAATAACATCAGCTGCCTGGAAATCTTGTTTACAATGAAGACTCCTGGAGGGAACAAACCCAGAGCATCACTCAGCCTCTTGAGCACGAGGCACGTGGGAAGTTCCAGGTAAATAAATGCTAAATCCACTAAAGTCATTTCAATAGCCACCGACCTGCTCTTGGCTGCCCCCACAGAATGTCCTCACATGAGCCCAGTCCCTGGTTGCAGGTGCAGGACCCAAGTAGATTCTCGTGGCTTGTCTCGTTGATTATCATGAATCCACTCTCTGTCTCTTTGACTCTCTTTTGGTATTCCAAGGCCCTGTGCACAGGAGCCCCCAGAGTATTATGTCATTCAGCTTGTGAACGAAGTGTCAATCTTCTGCCTACACAAATCTATGAAATAGTAACTGTCTGATAACACAGTGAGGGCAGGCTTGAACTCTCTCTCCTTCCCTCTGTCTGTGTGTATGTGTGTGTGTGTGTGAGAGAGAGAGAGAGAGAGAGAGAGAGAGAGAGAGAGAGAGAGAGAGAGAGAGAGAAAGCACACACACTAGCATACTCATGCACAGGAGAGATGTAAACGTCCTTTACCACTATCCCCCTTATTTTTTAAAGTCAGGCTCTCTTCCTGAAGCTGGAGCTCATTCAATGAGGATGACTGGCCAATGAACTCTAGGGATCCCCTGTCTTCACCCAACCCCAGCTCTTCAGCAGTGTTCAAGGCACCATTGTGCCAAGTTTTTATGTAAGTGCTATGGATCCAAATTCAGGTCCTCACTCTTTTGCAGTGAGAGCCGCTTCTTCCCCAGGAGGCATCTCACAGCCTGTTGACTCATTTTTGAGTCAACACAGGCTTTACTGAAGGGACTGTGTGAGGGTCCTTGCTTTGCAACTGCACCACAGAGATGCTTTCTGCATCTGGTTAAGCCTCGTGCCCCTGTACAGAGGAAAATGCTATCAAAGAAGCTGAGGGAAGCCCTCAATATCCCTTCAGATACTAGAACTTGTGGAGGGTGAAGCAAATGCATTCCTAGGGAAATTCTTAGCATAGATGTCCATCTCAGAGCCAGAAGAGATAGAGACTCCTGTCCTCTATCCTGAGACAGGCATCTCCAGGGACCACTGCTCTTCTAGTACTCAACAGTAGCTGCTCTTCTGTCTGGGTTTCCTTGTCACTCGCATGTGGGTAAAGAACAACACTAATGATGATGACACCATTCATTTAACTCATCAGAAATATTCACAGACAGCAAGCAAATGTCTGCTCAATTCAGGTAAGGAACTGACAGCAGTCCAAAGTAAGGGACCACCAAATCCCAACTTAGTGAACCAATGAGTTTATCAGTGTTTGTGATAGAAATATTGCTGAGGGGTTACTTGCAGTAGCGGAAATGACTCAAAGACAGTCGTTATGTCCAAAAGCCCACCCCAGCATGGGCAATGGTTCACGAAGTTGGGAACCTGGAGCACCCTGCACAGCCTGCAGGCAGCTCAACAGGTTGGAGTTGTTCTTTCCAGGGAGCTCAGCTGGTCTGAGAGTCTTGGCAATCCTTAATGCTTGCATATGTTTGGGGAAGGAGGGATCTGGTGAATTTCAGGGACTTCCTGAAGCCTTTGAGTCATTTTCTTGCTGAGTTTGAGATGCCCCCGCCAGGATGGGATGCTTCACCTCCCCTTAGAACATCGGTTGTCTTAATGAGCTTCCCTCCAAGATGGGAAATTTTAGATCCCAGGACTACTATGAAACAAATGCAATGTTGATGAGTTTGTGTTTGGGATGAGGCCTACACCCAGACCTTACTCCCTTCCTACAGACACCCAGGCAGAGTGTATCCCATGCAGATGCTGGGCTGTTGCTATGGAGTTCACACAGGGAGAACAATATAGGCGTTTGCTTATCTAGATTATTTCTTTAAATTGAAAGAGAAAAAAAAAACCTGCCATTTGTTTATAGTAACCACCACTAACACAAGTCTGCAGCTGTTGTGGGAGGTCCTTCTGCTCCTCCAGCCTATAGCCGCTGAGATACCAGCCCATTGGGGTGTGGTCTCTCTCCCTTTAAAAAAGCGGCCACTTCCCTCTCCTCTCTCTCTTCACTTCCTGCTCCACCGGCAACTAGACTCCTTCCTGATTGAGCAGAGGGCTGTTGTCTGGGACGGTGATCTGTAAGTTTTTTCCCCTTTAAATAAATACCACCCTATTAATCATAATTCCAAACTGGTGTGGCATTGTTCGTGACTTATGCCTTCATGCAGCTGTTATCCTAGCAAAAGGCTAGCCCTGCATCAGGGGGAGTTGCAGGCAGGAGTTGCTGCCAATCCTATGCTGCTGTTGCATGTCTGGGTTTTTGAGGGCATATTTAAAGGTAATCCTGAAACAATGTACTTAGTGCTTAGATATACTTTAACTCCACTCCCATATTCACAGCAAAGCTCTTTATTGCTGGTTACACATAATGTATTTGTTTATTTCCTTATTGGAGGATTTATAGCTTAGTTGAGTTTTAGAATAATCAGAATTTCCTAAACCATGTTTGTCGCAGTTTATCCTGTACAAATGTCCTCATCCTCCTTTCTCTCCTCTGCTTTGTCCCATTAGTAGATTATATATTATTAAACCCAGTTATGTGCTGCCACATTGGTGTTGCATATGAACCCATCCCAGGAAATAGGGAATCATGTGGAATACGAATGAATCAGAGAGAATGAAAGAGAGCAGGAAGAAGCTGTCCTGGAGCCGGACAACCACAGCACACAGCTGACAGAAGAAGAGATGTGGTTGGTAGGATGGACCTTACCTTGAGCAAGAATGGGGTCAGGGTGGCCTGTGTTCTCTGGAGTCCACACCACTTTCAAGTAAAAAATAAGAGAAGGGGCTGAGATCCTGAACTCAGGATCTCAAAGGGGAGCAGGAAATCAAAAGAATTAGAGAAGTTTGAAATGGGAACCAAAACACCAGGGCTTTATAAGATCAGCCAAAGAAGACAGTGACGGAGGTTATAGATAGGCCTTGGTGCTGACTACTTTTCCGGGCACAGGCTGTGGAAGGATGCAGATGTATTTAAATGTGAACAAGAAGTTGACAACAACTTCATATTTTCTTATTATTATCTCAAGGATTATTATCTCAAGGATCATTTTTAATTTCATTATTACATGTATTTACTACTGGTGTGTGTGCGCGCGCGTGCGCACTTGCAAATGCACATGTACATGTGCCAGTGAACGCACTTATATGATCACACATGCATGCCATTATGACTGTATGGAAGTCAGAGGACAACTTTAGGGAGTTGTTTCTCTTCTTCTACCGTGTGGGTCCCAAGGATTGAACTCAGGTCACTAAGCTTGTCTTCAAGTGTTTTTACCTACTTGATGACCAGGTCAGTTTTACTTTTACTTTACCACCCCAGCCTCAGACTATTTAAAAAAAATCTTGGCCGGGGGGGGGGGGTGGTAGCACATGCCTTTAATCCCAGCACTCGGGAGGCAGAGGCAGGCGGATCTCTGGGAGTTTGAGGCCAGCCTGGTCTACAAGAGCTAGTTCCGGGACAGGCACCAAACCTACAGAGAAACCCTGCCCCCCCCCCAAAAAAAAGAAAATCTTGGACATTAATTTTTATTTTAAGAAAATCTTGGACTATTTATTTTCTCCACTTATTGACAATAAAGTATCTTTAAAAAAGGAAGAATCAAGATTGGTAAAATATAAGTATTCTTTTTAAATTGCATTATTTTTAAAAATCACGCTATCACATTTAAACCCATAATTCCTTGCTCCTGTGCCTTTGTTGACCTTCCCTGGAATGAAAGCTTCCCAGTCTTGCCTGCGGTGATAAGACAAGCTGCATTTCCAGAAAGAACATGATAGGGTAATGGAGAAATTATAATGAGCAAAGGACTTGGGGTTTGCTGTTTCCTACAGTGGTTGGGATGCAAGGGACAGTGTACAGATTAGATCTGGGCTGTAGAGTCCATACTGGGAGCCCAAAGCTTGGGGCCAATGGGCGGAGTCAGAAAAGAGCAGGAAGAGAATGAGGTAAAGGTGACAGAAGAGAGCCTTCAGGTCCAGCCTTTATCGCAGAGGAAGAGAAAATCCATGTTTCAGCATGCAGACGGGGAACTTGGGGACCCGATGCAAGCAGTCGTGATTATCAGGAAGTGTTCTGCCTCGGAACTGCTTGATTTGGGAAGTACTTTTAACAAGCAAGGAAAGAAGCTGCCACAGCCTGGCTTGTGAGGCTGTGGGACAGAGGAGTGGATGGAGTCAGCCTGAGTGCCGTGGAAATAACTCAGATGACGACAACCAAGTCTCCATAATGGCTGGTATGACAGTGCATCAGGTCCCTAGCAAACACCAAAAGACAGGAGAACGGGTGCTGTCTAGGGACTTGGTGTTGAAATCAGGCTGTCTTGCTCCAGGTGAAACAGTTTTCAAACTGCACCTCATCCTAAAAAACTCAATTTTATAGGCAGCTATTACCTCCCGTTTGAGGATGACTGTATGCCTGGATGGACCCTCAAATAATACTATCTGTCTGGCACCATCCACGCAGTACAGACTAATATACGACTTATTCCCAGGAGTAGAAAGGATGCCTCATTATAAATTACTAAGGTGAAATGAGGCTGCAGGGACACGTGGGTGTATAAAATCCTATCAGAGAGGGGGCTGGAGTGATGGCTCAGAGGTTAGGAGCATTGTCTGTTCTTCCGAAGGTCCTGAGTTCAATTCCCAGCAACCACATGGTGGCTCACAACCATCTGTAATGAGATCTGGTGCAGAATACAGTATATATAATAAATAAATAAATTTTAAAAAATCCTATCAGAGAAACCAGGCCCACAAGCTTATCAGACGCACCAGACTGGTGGACTCCTGAAGGAGGTAGACACCAGTGCTGGGACGGTGAGGACTTCCACAAACCTCTTATCTGACACCCTACGTGTAATCAAGGACCGACAGGGAGAGAACTTGCTGTTATCCCCAGGACTTTCCGCTCAGTCCGCTCCCTGCTGTTGACTTGGACTAGCCAGTGCTTTCTGCCCATCCTTTCGTCTACCTGTACAGACCTCTAGTCATCTGTCCACCCACTCATGTGCCTCAACTATATTATAAACAATATGTCCTTTTATCTCTGCAATTGGACTCCATTCCACTGCTCCTCTCTCAACGCTGTGTCCCGGCCATTTGACCCTGTGGTTGAGGCTTCTTCCTGGCAGCTGGCTTAGGTTTCTAACTTATAAACTCAATCTATTTGCAAGTCCATAAGCCTAGTTTTGAAACCTCTGGAAACACTTCTGCAGTTTCTGTAGTCCTTTGCAGAATGCATGGTCTGTAACGTACATGTACTCGCTACATATATATGTACATGTAGAGATTTACAACATGGCACCTGATTGGATAGTTAATGTTGCTGACAAAGGAACAAAGAATCTGTATTTCCAACCACATGACCAAAGAATGTGGAATAACCTGGTAAAAAGCTCTCATTGAAATTGCTTAATGCTGAGGCACATATGAACATCTACACCCCCCCCCCCGCAAGACTCAGAAAACATTGCAAAAGAAGGAAGCAGAGATGAAGCAAGCACCAGATGGAGGGGTGATGTGCTGTGTAGCACTTTCTTCTCCTTCTTCTGCAAGGGTGGGCTCATGAGTCTCAAAGAAGAAATGAACCTCACATATCCTGGAAATCAGAAGTTTACAGATTCAGCAAGATTATACAAGGAGTAAGTAACTGCTATGGACAAGAACTGAGTCACGGGTCTGGCTGTAGGAGACAGTCTGTCCCCCTTGAGTGCAGAACCCTCTGCAAGCATGCAGGGGGCTATAGGGATGCAGCTTCTGAGTCAGCACCCAGGCTGGGCTGGACTTCTCAATGATGACAGCTGCCTTTCAGCCATCCACACTCCTGTCCTGACCCCTCATCCATGGTCCTGTCCTGACCCCTCATCCACACTCCTGTTCTGACCCCTCATCCACACTCCTGTTCTGACCCCTCATCCACACTCCTGTTCTGACCCCTCATCCACACTCCTGTTCTGATCCCTCATCCACGCTCCTCTAAGTAACCTCAATGAACTCATTGCTTCTCTGAGTTGCTCTTCAGGGTATTTGTTCCTCTGTTCTGTAGTCAGTGCCTGATCTGGCATGAGAAGCAACTTATTCACATTCCCCAGGGAAACAAGACAACACTCAACTCTTGTGTATCTGCATTCTTTTGTTTCTAAAAAGACATTTTTAGTTCACTGATGAAAACATTACTTTTCAAATTGCGTTCCTATTGACTTCAACATATCCTTAGTACTTTGATCTGAGTTTCAAGTTTCTTCTTTTTATTCTTACAATTTTTTTTTTGGCCAAACATAAGACTATTTTAGCTATTTAAGTGTAAGGTGTGCTGAAACATGGAGAGGATTCCTTCCTCAGGAAACCTTCTTCTAGCCTCCTTCTTCTTCCTCTTATCTGCCCATTTCTACTGTTCCCTTTTCACCCCCACCCCAACCCTCTCCTCTTTCTTTCCTGAGTCAGTGCCATGCCGGAGCCTGGAAGGTTAGCCCTGAACCCTTTCTCTTATTTCCACTGTATAGGTTCATTGTAAAGCAAAACAAAAAACAAAAAACAAAAAGGAAATGTCGTGACTGAAAACAAACATCACTGATGTCTTTGCAACCATACCGCAACTTCAGCGTTTCTTTGACAAGATTTCGTGTGTGATTACACACCTGTTTGTACTGATCCCCAAGTTAGATTCAGGTCAGGGAGGGCCAAAAACTTATGTGCTCCTTTCAAGAAAGGAAGCATTGAGCACTTTTAAAAAAAAAGACGATAAACCCTCAAATCTATCCCCTGTGAAGTACTTCCTCCACCTCTCAACATCGCCTCCCCAGACAGCACCACCTACTGTGAACCAAGTATTCCAACACATGAGCCTTTAGGGGACATTCCACATTCAAACCACAACACCAGAGACCTCTTAAAATTGACCCAGGATGTCACCAGTTGAGAAGAAGCCACACAAGTGAGAGGGAGAAAAAAAAATCTACAGAAAAGCAGGGCAGAGAGTGAGAACCAAATGTCCAGCATCTGCCATCTTCCTTTTGTTTGTAACACACACATGAACACACACACACACATGAATACACACACATGAACACACAAACACATGTATATTGAGACATGTCATCACAGGATGGCTGCTTTCAATAGCTCCTGAAACCTTATAGGTTCAGTACATCTCTGACAGGAGTGTCCAGGCAGTGGAAATGGGATTGGGTCAGCTGTCACATGTTCTCTTAACTCCCTGGAGGCTCTGCCAGGCTTTAACTTTGATTTCTAGTGCTCATTAGAGGTGTGATTATAATAACATCCCAGAATGCTCCACAGTTTTTAAAGTTGTTGCAGAAAGTTAAAAACAGTCATTAATGCAGTCCAGAATCTATCACAATGTCGGTTGTCAAACCAAGACCTCCTGAGTTCTACGTGAACATGAACTCATGATTTACATCAGCAAAATGCACTTTCTAACAGGTTAATTTCTTATCGTTACTCTGGTTTATAGCACTCTGTAGCAATCAGGTAAGATCAGCTAATAGCTCAGACTACAACAGTTCATAGACTCAGGCATTCTGGTACTTTTCTGCAATCTCAGACCTGGGAAATAGGGACAGGAAGATCAGACCTTCAAACTCATCTTCATCTACATAAGAATTCAAGATCAGCCAACTCCAAACAAACAAACAATGACAATATATGAACAGAGACCAAGACTGTGGCTTCTTAGTGTCCTGACTGCCACAGGGAATTGTGGAGAACAACTGCTACCATTTCTTGTCTCAGTAATGTTCTCTTTAAGAGACTGGAGGCTGTCGCTGATCTGCAGTCAGTATGTGAGATGGTATTTACACTTTAAACGTTAGCAAACGCAGGAATACAGCAGCATGATTCACAGGCAAGGCCAGTGAGATGTTAGTGTAACTACACTCTATATGTCCAAGAAAGCAGAGAAAAACCCTAGGCCTCCTGGGTACAGTCATGAAATACCAAAGTAGCAAAAGTGGAGCTTCTGACAGCAAAACAGCCATGCGCAAAGTGGAATTGACAACAGACTAGATTAATGGCTAATCAGATGAAGCAAAAGAAAAGGCAGGCAAAGAGGAAAACAGATTCCCCTAAGAGCTACCAATAACAGAGGAAAAGAAAACTCCCGACAGCAGTGCCCCTCTGTCGGCCCAGCACAGGAGTGACTGATTCTCTGCAGGACCAAAGAGAAAGCAGCTCTCGAATAAATGCTTTAAGCTGAATTGCCCAGAGTTGCTTTTAAAACCTACAGAACAGGAAATGTCTGATTCCCAGTGAACAGCAAAGCAAAGAACAAAGCTAGCATCTTGAAAGCACTCCAGCTTGCTTCACAGCAAGGAGCAAGGGTTGCGGGCCTAAGAGGCAGACTGAGGAGTTAGGGTGGGGGCAGAGTGAGAAGAGTCTGCTGGGCAGCGATGCTGGCTTCCCTGTCAGGTCAGTCTACTGCCATTAGAAGGGTCTGCAAATGTCCTTATGGCTGTGTGGTTTCATATGTGGATATAGTATATTTTGCTCATATCCATCACTCTTTCCCTCCCCACTACTTTTCCCTCCTAACTTCTTATCAGTTGGACAGGAAGATGGCACAGAGGCTGCTCACTGACTCTCAGCAGCCCGGGAGCCTGCCCAGGACCTGGGCCTGCCCCTAGCACAGTCCTCCAGGTAAGGGCTGCCACTGCCACTGCCCTCAGGAAGAGGCTATGTCTGGGTAATTTAGGGCTCAGGGACACTAAGCAGGCTGTGGGAACCTGCTGTGCTGGGTCACAGTGACCTGGGTGACTGAGTTCTCGTGCCTTCTGTTTGAGGGTTGTGCTATCTTATCCCTGCAGCAATTAAAATCATTTCTCAGGGGAAAGTCCTAAAAACATGGGGAGGAAAGAGTCATGTTATGTAAGAGTGAAGAGGAAAAAGAAGAATTTTGTTAGGCTTTCTGTTTTGTTTTGGGCTTTTATGACAACTCAAACTAAAAAACAATAAAGCACTAGCTTCATACACATAATAAAGGCATATGTACACACACACATACAAACATACACATACATACATACAGATACATATATACACATATACTCATATATAAACACATTCAGATAAACAAACATGCACACATGTACATGCATACCTATACATATACTCATGTATATGTACACAGACACACATATACAAACACGCATGCAGGTATACACACATGCACACATATACACATATTATGCATTTATATACACAATATGCATATATACATGTACACAGAACATACAAAACATATATATAAACACATATATGCATATAAGAATGTATACACATATGTACATGCATATATACATACACATAAACATATGTAGGTACACACAAACATATGCACATACATGCACACATATGCACACACAAAATCCAATGGTTCACACCTATAATCCCAGCACTTGGAAGGTTGAGATAGGAGGACAGTGAGCCTGGCTGACTTTCCATTCTAGTGCCTGGCTTGCTACTTGCTCAGGAAATGCCAATCGTCACCAAACTTATCTTAATACAGTTTCATAAGTTTGCATTGTTTAAAGCCTGTCATTTTAATTACCACAATACTCCTTCCTTCTCTTTAACTGTTATCTGAATTATCCCCCAAAGCTTTTGAATATGCTCCTGCTGGAGACTAATTCAATTCTATCACTGTATCCTAGTCACTATTAAAAATATATTTATTTTGTAGGTTATGAAATATATGATACATACAAACATAAAAATTAATCTCTACCTCTGCTTCCAATAAACACTACATCTTTTCCTTGAAGAGTTTTCAACTACAAAACACAAATAATGTTACACAGAAATGCTTTTAAATTCACCAGAATACCCTGGGGTTTACAATAAGATAAGGGATAGAACTGAGAAATTGAAGTAAGCTAGGGAGGCGCTCCCAAGGTGGCAGAGGAGTCAGCAGCTTTGTATCTGGCTGTGATGCACTGGCAATATCAGAACACATTTCTGAGCAATGCTATCCACAGCTCTAAATAAAACATAAAGGAAGCCGGGACTACCGAAGGGCATGAGCAATGGGCTGTATCTGCAAAGCCGAGAGGCCTCACATCAAGGAAGAAAGAGAACTGGGGTGAGGCCACTCTTCTTCACCCCCTGACAGATGCTGACTCCTACCTAGGGTCACCCCAAAGCCTTCTGGCAGAGAATGCTGAAGTCAGGGTTCCATCAAATACCCAAACTTCTTAATATACCTAACAAGGAGCAAGGTGTAGCAGAGTGAGCAGCCTGATCCTCTAACAGTGGGGATCCAGAGCCAGGATGCAAAGGATCACATGAACCGCTCTGAAGCCTGTTAAGGAAAGGGAAGTTCTTTATAAACAAACAAGAAGGGCCTTAAAAATTCTAGCGTTCAAGAATACTCAAAGGTGAAAGAATAGAGAGACAGAGAGAGAGAGAGAGAGAGAGAGAGAGAGAGAGAGAGAGAGGAGAGAGAGANGAGAGAGAGAGAGAGAGAGAGAGAGAGAGACAGAGACAGAGAGAGAGAGAGAGAGAGAGAGAGAGAGAGAGAGAGAGAGAGAGAGAGAGAGAGAGAGAGACACTAGCAGGCATTGACAATAGTTACCATACTGTTGTACATAACACATGGTATTGTAATTATTTCCCATCCCTTGATGGTCCATGAATTTTAGTTGGGCATTCCAGTCTCATATTCTTTGCACTCTGACCAATTGTGACTCTCTGAATTTATCCCCATCAACTGCCAAAGTCTCTTCAGCTCCATGGGCTTCCTGGGCTGTGGCAGGGTGCATAAGAGACTGATTCCTGGGGATGTTTAACCAAAAGTGAGCCCAGCCCCTTAACAAAGGACCATCCTCTCTATCTACCGAACAGCACATAAAGCCTGTTCTGGGAAAAGATTAAAGGACTTTGTCTTACTTCAGCTTTTGCAAGTGTTTTACAAAGGCAGAAGTTGCTTTTTTGACCTTACTGACTTACAAAACAAGCAAACCACAGACAGGGTGTTCAAGCCCATGTCCACATGTTGGCTTCAACATATTTTGTGGGTCATTTGTTATTTTCAACATTGTTGCTTTCAGAGGAGGTCTTCAATCTAATTACCACACCCCATGCATACACACACACACACACACACACACACACACACACACATTGGTCTGAGTCAGGTCCATGAAGGAATATAAGAAGAAACATGATTTAAAATTAAAGCTTTGCAACCTGTTTAGTTTATAAAAGCTGACATGAGGAATCCAAGAAATAGTAAGACTGATTATTTTGCCTTTTTAAAGGCAAATTAAAATATACAAGATGAGTATACAGTACATTACTTTAAATGATCTCAAAGCAAATGATTGACTTTGCTGCAAGGTTGGTCAAAAGTTTTATTTACTAAGGCAAGCAACAGGAAGCATTGCAGCTGAATCACCCACACAGCAGGCACCTCCATGGTCAGTGCAGGAATGCGGACAGGCTGTATCTTGTGCAGGTTTTGCACAGGGAACCGCAGCTGCTGTGAGTCCATGGAGCAGAAGGGAGAAGTGGTAGGGGTGGGAAGAGTTGGAAAAGACAGAGTGTGGAGTAGATTTTATCAAAACACTGTGTTATAAAATCAAACAACATAAAATAAGGCAAAACCATCAAGAATATACACAGAGCATCCTAGTCTATAAAATAAAATCAACTA
Source organism: Alexandromys fortis (assembly GCF_014885135.2). Lineage (NCBI taxonomy): Eukaryota > Metazoa > Chordata > Mammalia > Rodentia > Cricetidae > Alexandromys > Alexandromys fortis. The sequence continues at coordinate 2,203,991 of NW_026068098.1, read as the reverse complement.
TTAGAATATACCTGTAAACCAAATTAACTATTAGAATATACCTATAACCCAAATCCATTACTAGAATATACCTATAAAGCTTCTAAAATTTAATGAATGATCTTTCTCAAAGAATGGCTATACAGAAAAAAAAATTAGAAGATTTGCAAAACTTGATTAAGTTACCTGAGTATTCAGAGTGACTGTAGAATACACCTTTTCATTCTTTTTTATTTTTTTCGTCTAGCAGCACATGAACTAATTTTCAAAAGCTCTATAGTTTGGCTGCAACATTAACCTTAACAAATTAAAATGATTGAATTCTAACAAGTGCATTTCCTCAAAAGGCAAAAGAACTTGATAATGAAATTAAAATGGAAACAGTCCTTCCTGACTTTTGATGGTTCTTACATGGGTTTTTCCCCCCCTTTTCTTCCTTCCTTTCTTTTTATTTTTTCTTTCCTATCTTTTTCTGGAGTGAAATCACTACATGCTGGGCTGTATTTGAATTTAGTATTCTGATCTTTTGGCAGACTAGGGATGTGAATCCCCTACTCTCTGGAGATAGCGATAGCAGCACGCAGACTAGCCCCTTGCCCATGTTGGCCATACCACCACTATAGTGAAGCGACCATCTCCTGTGCGCTCCATTGCTCAAGTGTGGGGTTCACTAGGTTAAGCATGCTCAGTGCACTTTCAAGTTGCAGCACTTTTGACTTAGTATGCATTTTCATTTTTTTCAATATCATATTATGACAAATGTCTCAGGATGTAATCTTACCACACACCAAGGAGAATCTGCATAGTTAATGTTTAAGCTAAGTCACAAACTCTAAAATAGCTATAGGTAATGTAAGAGTTCTCCATGGTAACTGAAACATCTTCAATGAAACACTACATCTTAAAACTCATGGAATATGTCTAAAGTTATACTCTGATTAAAATGTATGACATTGGTTGCTTACATTATAGAAATAGAGAAATATTAACAACCACCAAAACATCACCAAAACACGGTGATGGTGGGTGGTACAGACCTGTTAGCCCAGCACACGGCATCACCCCTGCATTAGATCCTGTAATCTATGAGTCTGACTCCTCCCCAAACCCACCCAGCACCCATGGCCTCAGTGGCTCTCTGGGTCACAGACTGGGGCTGTACAGAGCAGGCCAAGAGGTAAGTGACTAGCCCCTCAGCTGGAGAACCTCTTTGCTCCTGAGGCAAAACTCCGGCCCCTCCCTGCCACCTACTTCTGCTGGGCTATCCAGGCAGCAAGCAAGCCTCCTCCAATCAGGCTGCCCCAAAACCCCTGTATTGGACTCTGTAATCTACAAGGTCCACTCTGTCCCCAAACCCACACATCCCTGGAGACCTCAGTGGTCCCTGAGACACAGACAGGAATTGCACAGAGTGGACCAAGAGCAGCTGGAGACACAAACAGCAATTGCAACAATTGGTTCAAGAGAGAATCCTTGCAACACAGACACCAACTGCAAAGTTTGGACCAAGAAGCAAAGACACTGCCTATACTCATTGGAAGAAGAGACGGGTAGACGCCAATGTAATAATATATTCAACAACCTAAAGAGCAATATAACAACACCAAAACCTAGTGGTCCTACAACAGGAAGACCCGAGCATCCTAACCCAGAGCAAGCAGAAGAAAATGACCTTAAATATAACTTTATGAAGATCGTAGAGACCCTTAAAGAGGAAATGAAAATTCCCCATGCACAAAACTCAAGCTCAAATGGATCAAAGACCTCAACTTAAATCCAGCCACACTGAACCTCATAGAAGAGAAATTAGTAAGGAGCCTTGAATGCGTTGGCACAAGAGACCACTTTCTAAATATATCACCAGTAGCACAGACACTGAGAGCAACAATAAATAAATGGGACCTCCTGAAAATGAGAAGCTTCTGTTAGGCAAAGGACACAGTCAGTAAGACAAAATGTCAGCCAACTGAATGGGAAAAGATCTTCACCAAACTCATATTGGACAGAATATATAAATAACTCTCCAAAATATATAAAGAACTCAAGAAACTAGACATCAAAATATAAAATAATACAATTAAAACTGGGGAACAGATCTAAACAGGGATTTCTCGACAGAAAAATCTCAAATGACCAAAAGATATTTAAAGAATTGCTCAACATCGTTAGCGGTTAGAGAAAATCTAATTAAAATGGTTCTGATATACCATCATACACCAGTCAGGATGCCTAAGATCAAAAACATGAAAGCTAGAGGGGATGTGGAGTCAGGGAACACTCCTTCATTGCTGGTGAGAGTGCAAACTTGTGCAGTCACTTTGGAACTCAATATGGAGGTTTCTCAGAAAATTGGGAATCAATCTACCTCAGGACCCAGCATTACCACTCTTGGACATACCCAAAGGATGCACACTCATACCACAAGGATATTTGCTGAACTATCTTAATAGCAGCATTATTCATAATATCCAGAACCTGGAAACAACATAGATGCCCTCAGCCAACAAGTGGATAAAGAAAATGTGGTACATTTACACAATGGAGTACTACTTAGCAGCAAAAGAAAAACAAAACAAAACAAAATCCTGAGTGAGGTAAGCCAGGCACAGAAAGACAAACATGGTATGTACTTACTCATAAGTGGATATTAGACGTAAAGCAAAGGATAACCAACCTATAATCCATGACCCCAGAGAAGCCGGGTAACAAGGCAAGGGAAATAGATAAGAACTCCTGTCAAAATTGGGAGCATGGGGGGAGGAGGAAAGAAGGGAGGGCAGAAGGGGAGAGGGAGTAGGGTAGTGGGGAGGAGAACATGAGGGAACTGAGATGGGGGAAGGAGAGAGAGAGATAGACAGAGGCAGAGACAGAGAGAGACAGAGAGCAAGGAAAGAGATATCTTGATTGGGGCAACTATTATGGGGCTAGTAAGAAGCCTGGCTCTAGGGAAATTCCCAGGTATCTACAAGGATGACCTCAGCTAAGACCCTAAACAATAGTGGAGAGGATACCTGAACTGGCCGTTCCCTGTAATCAGATTGATGACTACCTTAATTGTCATCATAGAAACTTCATTTAGCAACTGGTGGAAGCAGATGCAGAGATCCATAACTAGCACTGGGTCAAGAGCCCAGAGCCCAGTCAAAGAGAAGGAGGAGCAATAAAATGAGCAAAGGGGTCAGTCAAGACCACGATGGGGAAACCCACAGAAACAGCCTACCTGAGCTAGTGGGGGCTCACTGACTCTGGACTGATAACAGGGGAACCTGCAGAGGCTCAAACTAGGCCCCCTGAATGTGGGAGACAGTTGTGTGGCTGAGGCAGTCTGTGGGGTCACTGGCAGTGGGACCAGGATTTATCCCTAGTACTTGAACTGACTTTTTGAAGCCCATTCTCTTTCAAGGGATACCTTGCTCAGCCTAGATATAGGGGAAGGGCCTTGGTCCTGCCTCAAAGTGATATGCCAGACTTTGTTGACTCCCCATAGGAAGCCTTACCCTCTCTGAGGACTGGATGGGGTGGGGTTAGTGGCAGGTGGAGAGAGCTGGAGGAGAGGAGGGAAAAGGGAGAGGGAACTAGGATTGGTATGTAAAATGAAACAAGATGGCTTTAAAAAAAATAAAAAATACAATATTGAAAAAAAAGAAGATTTCAGGTGCTACCATCAGTTAACTGAACACATGCATTGTTCTGCTCACACTCACATAAAAAGACAAAAAAAAAAAAAAAACAGTAAAACTAAGAATCCCAGAAGGTTCTTCTTAAACAAAACCAGGTCCTGTTGCTCCCTAATCAAATCACTTGGAGCCAAGCCCTCCCCACTTCCCTAGTCTTCACTTGTCTAGGAGGGCTCAGGCTCCATACAGCCTTCCCTCCACTCTCAGATGCCCTTCTGCAGGCCAGGTCCCACTGCAACAACCTCTTCTGGACCAATACTAGTCCTTTAAAATGTAGACGAACTGGCCTCCTTCTGAAGACATTCCCCACCTTCCCCATCCCTGGAAAGGGACCTCCTCTGATCACCTTGCTGTGTGCTCACCTGGCTCCCTGGGGCTGTGCTGCTCCATCCCTCAAGGGAAAGCCAAGAAGGTGCTCACAGGGGGAGTGAGTCCCTGGGAGGAAAACTCCATCCAGGCTGCCCTCTGCTTCCCAGCATGCTGTCAGCTTTATACATGCTGATATTCTGAGTCTCCATCCTCAAATGACTCTGTCACAGGGAGACAGTAGTGAAGGTCATGTTAGCAAATATTAATGAACCTCCAAGCAGAAAAATACAGATTACATTGTTTAAAAAACTAATAAACATTACAGAATACTCACATTCACACAGAAAGGTAAAAAAAATTGTGAACACCAATAAAATTGATCAACATAAATGTGTATTAGCAGGCATGATTTTACACATGGAGAAAAAAATCGTAAAAATGGATTATAAAGGTACTTTAAAAGCTCTGTGACAAGTTGAGCTCATAGATGTATTTTTAGGGATAAACACAGACTTAGTAAAACTACCAGGAACAGTCAACTACCGAGAAGCTTTCATCTTGCAACTGTGCCTGGCTTCATAAGTGTAAGAGAGGCACTGGGGAAGGGCTCTGGCTAGCTCATGAACTTGGCTAATAATAATCTATTTTAGGGTTCAGTGGTTTGTGCAGTGATTTTTTTATAGCTCTTATTACCTCATTTTAATAACATTTTTGAAAGTAATTCATAAAAGTTGACTCTGCCTTATTAACAATTTGTTCACTATAACCAAACAGCACAAGGGAATTAATTCTCAGTGGAATTTGGATTCTGCAGAGGAAGTGGGTTCTAAATCTCATTCTAGTAGAAAACCTAAACTTCCTGGGACAGTTGCATTCTTCAGACAGATCTCAGTCCAAGAAGAAAGGACCATGCAGAAACTGTCCTTGGTATGAGAACCTGCCTACAGTGCCAAGAACATGCTGGAATTTGCTGGGTTGGGCTGACCCTCGCTGTGATATGACCCACTTTCTGTAGGATCATCTTTCTGCTAGTAAAACCATTGATGTGTGAAGATTCTGCACATGGCACCAGCGATGGCAAGGAGAGGTCTGCAGAGACAAACAGGATCGGAGACAGGTAGTGTATCAAACAAGCACTCCACATCCTTCTGGTGCCAGAGCACCTGTCAGTCTCTCATCACTACCCAGTCTCGTCTCTGTAACACCCTGTGGTCTCTCACTAATGGATACATCCTCTTTCCATTCTGCAGAGACCGCTGCTCTGCTCAGAACCTCTGTTGAAGTCCTTCCTTGGTTTAAAGTATCTTTCTCTACACTGGGCTCAGGCCATTTCTAGATCTCTAGCTAAGCCAGTCAACCATCAATCAAACAACCTATTTATTAACATACAGCACCAAGACTACTGCCTCTGTGGAACCATATCAGATGCCACAGTCTACAGTGACTTCATTACTCTACGTACATTGAAGGCAATGTTGAATATGGCCAGTCATGTTGTCTTATTTGTGTTTATGTGTATTTGTGTATCCATGTGTACATGTTTGTATGTGGGGGTTTATATATATATATATATGTACAGAGGGGGTATGCATATATGTACAAGTTCATGTGGAGGCCAGAGGTCAGTTTAGAGTGTTATTATTCTTCAGGTGTCATTCATTTTGGTTTCAGAGACAGGCTGTCTCACTTGGCCTGGACCTTGTACATTAAAGCCAGGTTGATCAGCCAATAAGCCCAGGGATCCTCTTGTCTCTGCCTTCCCAGCACTGGAATCACAGGCATGCCCCAGTACACTGGGGTTTTATTTAGGAGTTGGGGATCACTATCAATCCTTGTTCTTGCCAGGCAAATAAGTTACAAATGGACCAATCTCCCCAGCCCTTGTTGTCTTACATTTGAATGCTATAACCATCAAATGCTGTTATTCGTGGCCTGCTGTGGTTAGAATCTGAAATACCCCTTGAGGTGCATATGTCGGAAAACTTGGTTCAGAACTGGGATCGAGCTTTGTAATGAGGCCTACCTAGAGGAATTAAATCAATGGAGATAGGCCTTGCCCTGCCTTAGTCTGGCTCACAAGGAATACAGGAAGATGTACGGGACAGAGATTCGCATGGCCAGGATGGCAAGGAGAGCTGGGAACTTCTACGTGCCTGCAGAACCGAAGCTGGCGTTTGTCATCAGAATCCGAGGTATCAATGGTGTAAGCCCAAAGGTGCGCAAGATGTTGCAGCTTCTTCGTCTGCGGCAGATCTTCAACGGCACCTTCGTTAAGCTCAACAAGGCTTCAATTAACATGCTGAGGATTGTGGAACCATACATTGCATGGGGGTACCCCAATCTGAAGTCAGTAAATGAGCTCATCTACAAATGCGGCTATGGCAAAATTCAAAAGAAGAGAATTGCCTTGACAGATAATTCCTTGATTGCTTTATCTCTTGGTAAATACGGCATTATCTGCATGGAGGATCTAATTCATGAGATCTATACAGTTGGAAAACGCTTCAAGGAAGCGAATAACTTCCTGTGGCTCTTCAAATTGTCTTCTCCACGAGGTGGAATGAAGAAAAAGACAACTCATTTTGTGCAGCTTGGCAAAAAAATAAAAGTAAAAATAATAAAATAAAATGCCTGAGACAATCGGGGACATTCTCATTCAAACCACCAGACTCTCTTAAGCTATGGTTTGTTTTACCAAATATTTGATAACAGCAGCAACAACAACAAGCTAGCTAACTCGCACTGAACTGACATTTAGTAGAATGAGGAAGGCTTCAGAGATGACTGACGAGCTCTGATCCCAACCATGTGTGGGAAAGACAAGATCCTCTGCACCTGAGTGTGTCTGTGTGTTGTTCATTGTTGGCAGCACGAGGCTAGTGATGATGGAGTTACAATGTGGCCATATACATAAATTTTAATTAGTGGAGCGACAAGCACAAATACAGAGAATGCAAATATCCACTTTACTCACTTTGGGTTTACTTAGTATTACCTAAAGACTAAATTGATAACTATAATGTAAACTAACTCAAATTTCTAACTTCAAAATTAATAAGCTGGGGGAATTGGAGAGGAATAACTGCATTTAAGCATGCTTGCGGCTCAATCGTGAGGATCAGAGTTCAAATCCCAGCACACAGATCGGGCAGTTCATAAATTCCTGTAACTCTAGTTTCAAGGATCCAATGCCCTCTATGATCTCAGCAAGCACCAGCACATACACACACACACACACACACACACACAAATAAATTAAATAGACTAATATAAAGCATTGGGAAGGAGAGATGTCTAACCAGTTAAGACCATATGTTGCCATTTCATAGAAGGCTCAGAATTACCTATAACTCTAGCTCCAAAGGATTTGATGCCCTCTGCAGGCCTCTGCAGGTACACACACAACACACATGCACACACACACACTTACATACACTCATAAGCATATATACGTGCACATATACATATACATCATATACATACATATATGTGTGTGTCTTTTTTTAAGAAATGAGATGTCATAATTGAATTCACAATAACATCAGATTCTGTTCCCAAAAACAAGCAAAGTGTAAAAGCGTATCTATTCCCAGAAGTCTTGCCTGCTCGATGCTTCCATGGCGGCATATATGCCATTGCAGACTTTTGCCCAGAAACCTATGGTGTCCGTAGCTCCTCTGCTGTATTGTCAGTAATATGTATTAACCTCAATAATCCTTCACAACTCACTTATTGGTCAATGCCTAAAATGTCTCTTTAGTATTATGTAAAAAAATAATAAAATATATATGGAATCACATATTTTAGGAATAACTCAAGATAATATTTGCGGTTTTGAAAACATGTAAAGCCTGTCATGGAAGCCACAGATCAGGTTGAAAACTAAGAACCCTAACTTCCTAGGGACTCATCTTCTCTTCTTAATTAAGACGGAAATTCCTCAAGGAGATGTAGTGGCATCTGTCTCTCATCTTAGCTACCTCACATGTGGGAATCATAGAGCTCCCACAACAGGCAGGTGCTTGCGTAGTGTGTCTGTAGCGTGATGCCATTTATGCTATGTTAGTGCTGGAGTCTTTCAGGCCTTCATGTTGATTATAAGGTTCTAAATTGACTTGTAGTTTGAAATTTGCTCCTCCTATGACCTCGGACAAGCCACTTGGTCTTTGTAGGACTCAGTTTATTGATCAAAGTCAGCATAATCTCTTGGAAGCAGTATGATAACCTTGATGTCCGGTACACAGAATGTGTTTCTAAGAATCCAAAACTACATTGCAAATCATTCAGTTTGAAGGTTTGTCGGAGATAAAAGGTTGAAGCAAGATGGTCTGGCTTAGATGGCCCTGCATGGACCATCTACCCTGACCCCATCCCAGCAATACTTCAGTCTCACTTTAGCTTATATTACCTTTTCTACAATCCTGTTTCTAGAAGGCCTGCCCTTCTCAGAAAGGGAGCCCCTCTCTCTCCCTCAGAATCAGCTGCTGCTTGATCTGCTGGTCTCTGATGAAATGACCCTGAAGAGACATTGTCTTTGATGCACAGTCCCAGCAGAGGGCTTCCTCCTAAAAACCTGCTTTAGGAAACAGTAAAGTTTTCATTTAAAGACAAAATTTGGTCCCAAGGTTCTCAGCTCTAAGGGCAAGCCCTGGGTTTTATACTGGAGCATCTGGGTAGATTCTCAGCAGGACAGTCTAATACCCACCAGATTCCCAAAGTAATCCATTACTTGCTCCAATGCAGTTAGAGCATAACTCCACCAAGAGAATATTTCAGACAATATACCAAGGCTAACAACATGGGCGGGATCTGGGCAGGAAGATGATGCAGATATCTGTCATTTTATAATATGCTCAACTATTATTGAACATGATGATCTTTTTTGCCAAACAACCAGCATAGGTTCAGCTATGCCTACTTGCAAAAGATCATCCTGCCTAGGGTCATTGACTATTTCAGCCTTTCATAGAGGGGTGGGGAGAGTCCAGAGACCCCCACTAAGTATTTGGTTGCTCCACACCATCCATTGTGTGCAACTCTGCCCTAATTGCCTAGGGGTTGGTGGAAGGTAAGAATATAGCTTATGGAAGACTGAGGAGAGGTACTCCATCAATGCAGCTATGGAAAAGCCATCATCCCTGCTTTCTATTGTGACCTTTTGGGAAAGATCGTTCACCCTCCAGTAAGTAACCCCACAGATATACTTTGGAAGGGCACCCAATAAACTCATTGTTTCCACAGGGTGAACTTCGGGGGAATGTAGTTGGGATCTTAGGTAGAGGGATAGGCATTGTTTGTCTCCCCTGAGAAGGAATTTTAGCAACACCTGTGAGTGTCTGGACGGAACTGAAATAAATGAGACTTAGTTGGGTCTTTTTCTGATTCATTCACTCCACACAGATCTGCCTTGCCTCTTACACAGTTACCTTTGGGAAGCTCCTACTCTTTCCAAAATCGTAGAGAAGGGTGAACTTCTACACCTCTGAAAACTGATGTCATATGAGCTTGACTCTGGAAGGGCTTGTCCTGTCCTGGGGGTTTTCTCTTCCTTTCTGAGGTTATCCCTTGTCTTCTGTGCTGCCTTTCCGGGCAGAGGAATAATCAGGGAGGGCTCATGTGTTCTATGGACATAAAATTTCACTATGAACTAAAAGGGCAGAAGTTGAAAACAGAAGGCTGCAGTGTGGTAAGGTCAGAACCAAGTTAGGCCAAACCCTTTTATATCTGCCATCCTGGGTATGGATCCTGCTACTGAGAAACATCCCAGATACTATACTCCAGTCTAAGTCCCTTTTCTGTAAAACCATACACAGAGATTGAGAATAGAGAGAGTAACTAGAAAAGCCTCTGATGAGACTGGAGGCAGGTCCTGAGCTATTGTAGATCAGTTTGAAATCAATTAACAAGACGGTCAAGCTCACCTCAGGGCTCCAGGTGACTATCACAGAGGATCTCTGACTATGAGCCCCCAAACATAGGCTTCCTGGGTTTCAGTTCAGACTCTTGGAGGAATATGTATCTTGATGTCTCATATTCCTCCTGAGGTCCTGAGGACTGTGGGGGTTAGTACATCAAGAGTCAAACATGCTAGTTATTTAGTAAATGGTCTCTTTGCTTATAATACATATACAATTGACACACACTTTGGTTAGTAACTCCATTCACTGTTGAAATATGAGCGGCGGCGGGGCTGCGTCCCCAACACCCCGGCCGCTTGGCTAGCTCATGCCCAAAATAACAACACACAAACTGTATTCATTTAAGAACTGCTTGGCCCATGAACTCTAGCCCTTACAGGCTAATTCTCGCACCTGGACTAGCCCATTTCTAATAATTCGTGTAAGCACCCCAAGGTGCGCTTACCGGGAAGATTCTAGCCTATGTCCATCCTGGGTTTGAGGAACTTCATTGTGTGCAGCTGCCAGGGACGGCAGAGCATGGCGTCTCTCCAGGAGCAGAGCAGAGTCTTACCTCACTTCCTCTTCTGCCCAGCATCCTATTCTGTTTATTCCACCCACCTATGTTCTAAGCTATGAGGCCAAGCAGTTGGTTTATTATAATTAACCAATTACCTTCCTCCATCAATTCACAAATTAACCATTAATTCAAATGAAATAATTGCACTCCAAGGAGCCTCAAGGGTGACATTGCCATCACCATGAGTGTGAGCCTATATATGCCAAAGGACATCCTGAGATATGGGGGCACCTCCAGCCAGTGAGAGGCAGCTAAACCCACCCTCTTGCTGGGGGAACATCCACCCAGCCCTTGCTGTCCCATCCTCATGCAAACTCAAGCCAGGCTTTTCTCTATCCCACAGGCCTCGAGGTACAGGCCCCAAGACAATTGTGGCCCAACAAGGTTGCACCCTCTTCTACAACTATGAGTGAGAAGATGCCAATCACCTCCAAGCCCCTTTGCTCTTTCTCACAGGACCAGTTGGCTATTTTCTTGGGATTGGCACAGTGGGAGCAAGCCATGATAAGCTAAATATGGGCAGGTCACCCAAAGGAAGTTCTTTATTTCCAACCATTATTACCTGCCAGAGTAAAACTCAGCCATCCATAAATTTAATAAGAGGCCTGAGTCTTAGTAGTTTGCCCTGAAGCAATACTGGTTGCAGGAAGAACCACAAGCTGAGATTACCTGACCACCACCCAAGAAGAGACCATCCAAAAGAAATGCCTAACATTCCAACTGCTGTAGATAGGATCATCTGCCAGTACATGGTCACCAAGACACACTTAGACAAATGTCAGACAATCAGGGGTCCTGGACCTCAGACACTCTTTACCCCTTCCTTTACTACTATAAAAATCCAATTCTAACTGAGTTCGGGGCTCTCTGGTTATTCCAATACATTGGCTACGCAAAGAAACCAAGTTTGCAAATTTGATGAAAATAAAGGCTCTTTGCTTTTACATACTGGACTTGGTCTTCTCATTGGCTTTTTCAGGAACTTTGCGGATTTGGGCATAATAGCCACCAAGGTACAAGGACCTACCAGAAAGCTCAGAGGGCAGAAACCTAGAGCTTCTTGGCTGGTTCTAACCTAATGAGTTTCCTTTGATTTTTCTACATTCATTATCTCTGAGTTTGGGAATCACATGCAGTTCTAAGCTCTCTGGGTACATAATCAAAACCCTGGGGGATCACACTGTCACCATGCTCTCCCACCATGCTCCTGTACTCTGCTCTGTGGACACTCGGCAAAGCCAGTCCCCCTCCCCAAGGCCACCCTGTGTTAAGGACCTGCTAGCTGTCCTCATGACATCATTAAGGCACTCTCCATGGGTTGGTTACACTTGGTGCCAGCTCTCTTAGTTCTCCCTTGTGTGCAAACCCTTCTGGAAGACATCACTAGATAACAGATTACTAAGACATAATTTACATGGCCTGAGGAAGCCTGGGCCCTTGAGGAGGGAGCTGGAGACACAACAGGAACTGAGCAGAGTCAGAGGTCTGCAAGATGGCTTCCTTCTTCCCCTGCAGGTTCAGGTCACCATCCCTGCAAGGACCCCAGGGTTTCTGTTGTGTGAAAGAAAGAGGTCCCCTTAAGGTACACATGCCATGGGTTAGAAAAGGAGATACAATGAGAACCAGTTTTCAAATAATTGCCAAAAGACAAATGCATAATATTATCTCATTCTAAATACACTTAGTAAGTAACATGCAAGGGGCTGGTGCAGCCCTGCAGGTCCACTTTGCATTTTACAGCTTTTGCCCAGTGAGAAAGAACAAGCATTTATTTTCCTTCATTGTTTACTCAGAAAAATCAATGAGATCAAACCTCTCAGTGCCTGGGTCTCAGGAAGATCCTGATCAGTGATCTTAGCTTAGGACTCCTGGGCTCTTACTGTTTTCCCAGCTTCTGAAAACCACTGTTCATCTCTGATCCAGCGGACTTTCGGTATATTGGGACCTCCATGTAAATGAGGTCATAGATGTTTGTCCCCCAGTTCCTGGTCTGTTAATTCAGTAGAGCATCCTTCCAGATCACATTCATTGTCATAAGCGGCAGGTCTGCTTTGCTGTTTCAAGGCAGAATAATCTTCCACTGTACACCACATGTTTTTAGCCATACAGCCATCAGTTGACACATGTTTTCAAGTCTTGTCTACTGTGAGCAATGCAGCTATGGGCATGAGAGTTCAGGGTTCCTGTCAAGAACACTGTGGGGGTCTGCAAGATGATCTATGGTAGCCATGCTTTTAGGTCTTAATAAGTGAGTTTATTAAGTATACAGCAAGTGTAAGTGAAAGAAAAATAACAAGTACTGAAAGATGGATAACTAGATAATAGGCAGATAGATAGATAGATGGTGAGTAACAAAGATAGAAACTATATCATCAAATCAGGAGCTTCACTCAGTAGAAACCGAGTGAAGACGTTCAGGCATTCAGAGGGAGTGCCCAGTGAGTTTTCTATCTATGGCCAGAGTTTACAAAGCTGTGTTTTCTATGACTGAACATTTGAATTTTTATGTCATGGGATAAGTAATAGTAACATCAGATGGGAACGGTTTACCTCTTACCTGTTACCAAGTACACAGTGTTTTAACTATTGTGCTGTTTTTACCCTCCTTGTTACAAAATTAGGAAAGCCAGCCCATCCCCAGACAAAAAGCTTAGAGAACACTTGATACAAACAAGCCTAGAGTTGAGGGACCAACTCCACTTTCTGAGCTGGCTTCTCAGTGAGTTCAGACAGCACACAACAAATTACCAATATAATGCCCAGTACAGTACTGAAGGGGACCTGGAGAGATGGTTCAGCGGTTAAGAGCACTGCCTGCTCTTCCAAAGGTCCTGAGTTCAATTCCCAGCAACCACATGGTAGCTTACAACCATCTATAATGAAATCTGGTGCTCTTTTGAGGAAGAGACCTAGTCAGTCGTCCTCATCAACATAGATAATAAACACAATATGGACTAGTTTGACAGAACCGCCATGTATGGGCTGCCCATGCACACTTCAGCATTGCCAGGGGATACATTTCATTTTTTTCCACAATACTGAAGGGAAAATGTGCACAGAGTGTAAATACTGTGATTTTTTATCAGCACAGAATTAATAAAAAGGGCAGAGGAACCATCTGCAGATGATATACGAGGATACGTTACAGTGATGAACATGGGTGGTATGTTCATCTCCAAGCCCATCACACTACATGCCTTAGACATGTGCTGCTTTTCTATGTCAGTCATGCCCAAGGATAGCGAAGTGTTTAAACATAGCTTGAATGATCGCGTGTAAATATGTGAGAGATAGAGTGGCTGGAGAGACGGCTCCATGGAGAGGACCCAAGTTCTGGTCCTATCAGCTCAACCACCTGCAGCTCCAGCTGCAGGGCATCTGACACTCCCTTTCCATCTCAGAGGACACCTCTTCTCACATGTATTCCCTACTTCCCCCCACACACACACGCACACACACACACGCACACACACACAGAGACACAGACACACACACACACACGCATGCCCACACACACACACAGACACAGACACACACACACACACAGACACACACACACACACACACACACACACACGAGCATTTAAAATATGCAGCTGTTATCTTCCCTGGTACTTGTTAAGGCTATTTACAAAAATTCTAATTTTTCCTTTCCTGGGTTCTCTAGGGGTGTTTCATTCCCTGGATCTCGTTCAGCTTAGGCAAGGCCACTGTGCCTTTTTAGCCAAGAGCATCTTGTGCAGGAATGACAGTGCCCTTGCCACTCACTCTCCATGTCACACAAACCAGAGGTCAGTGTGGGGTCACAACGCTGTTGACATTTTACACAGCTTCTCACACAGCCTAATCTATTCTGTTCTCACCCAGGCAAATGGCTAAGGCTCGAGTTCCAGCTACTCTGGATGCTGATAGACTCCTGCTGTAGACAAGTCTCTGTTGCTGTGAGAACATGGTTCCCTGGGCTACAGATAATATTAATTTTCTTATCGCATTCTTTAAAATTCAGTCTTCGGGTTAAATTGATCTGTGTAGGGAGGAATTAGAGTTTGAGACATTATATGGTCTCATGTTTAGCTGATCACAGAATACAAGTAACACATAAATATGGATTTAGGGGCCTGGTGAGATGGCTTAGTTTGCCATGCAAACCTGGAGAGTCAAATTCAATCCCTGAGACACAGGTAAAAAGAAAGAGATAAATAATTTGACTAAGTTGTCCTCTGACCTCCATATGTGCACTATCGCCTCTATATCCACACATAAGACATGCACACAAGGCACCCAATAAGAATAAGAAAAAATATGTGTCTGTATATGTATGTATACTAAAAGGTGTAAGTGCACATCTCCTATAAGCTGTCTTTGAACATATAATCAAAATCCAACCATGAGAAAAACATCTGTTAAATTCTAATAAAGGCATTATGCAAGTTGCCTAAAGAAATTTAATTGGTCCTCCCCCAACCAACAAGCCATGCTGAGAGCTCAGCTTCTAACAGTACTTATACCATGTAAGGAACCAGCACCACTGGTTACATCTCTGAGGGTGGAAAACAGGCAAGATGAAGTTCAGGCATCGAATGTTTCCCAGAAAGTGAGAAGCGGGAGAAGCAATAACAAGCACCCTGGTGCTGGGATGCATTTTTCATATGACATGCATGAGCCAATGGATGGGGCATCAAGATGGAGTGTGGTGGTTTGAAAGTTAAATATCCCCCAGGCTCATGTGCTCACACCGTAGACTGCAGCTGGTGATAATGTCTGAGAAAGAATTGTAGAACTTTAAGGACAGAGGGCCTCGCTGAAGCGCCCGGTCTCTGAATGGCAGACCTTCAGATTATTCCTTGGTGAGTTGTGGATCCCCGCCCTCTCAGCACCATGGACTGTACTGAAAAATAGAACCTTTCTCTTGTAAGTTATTTACAGCAGGAATTGTGCCACAGTGATGAGATAGTGAAGACACAATGATGTTCTAGATTACATGCCGGACTTTAAAAAAATTGAGAAGCTTTTGTACAAATTCGAATAGTGGCTGGCCCAAATTAGTCCCAAACTAGGTGGTGGCACACACCTGCAATCCTAGACCTTGGGTGGTGGAAACATGAGTATGAAAGTATAAAAACATCCTTAGCTATAGAGCAAGTCTGAGGCCATGTTGGGCTACATGAGGTCCTGCCTGAGAACACACACATGCACATACATATGCACACGCACACGTGCGCACTAGCTCCATATCTGAGCAGGGTGTCGTATCTTTCCGATTGTACTGACATAATCCATTTGGGCCAAGGGTGAAGAGCGCCCTCTTCTATTGCGTGTCTGTTATGCCCGAGGTTACGGGTTTGGGTTTTTATTTGTTATCGCATTTCTTTCAACATCTCCATTTTCAGAGCACGAAAGAGACATTTTTGCCAGGCTACAAACAAAAAGACATAGGTAGTCACTATCAGTCAGGAGTGAAATACATTCTGCAGTCTGGCAAGTACGGTGGTCGATGATAACTGTCAACTTGACCAAAATCTAGAGTCACTTGGGAGACAGGCCACAGAGTATGTGGGGGATTATCTTGATGGCATCAGCCCAGGCAGGAGACTAACCCACTGTAGGTGGCACCATTCCCCAAGCAGCTGATCCTGAGTGGTCTAAGTAAGGGTGGCTGGAGAAAGAAAGCTGGGCATTGCATGCATGCCTCCATGGCTCTCTTCTTCAGACTACAGTCCTTGCTCCTGCAACTTCCCTTCTGTGGTGGACTACAAGCTAAATAAATGCTTCTTCCCTTATGTTGCTTCTGTCGGTGTGTTTTCTCAGCAACAGAAATGAAACTAAGACATCACAATTCTTTCTTAACCCCATTAGCATAACTACAGAACCCTTTTAGATGAGGAGACCCTAAGTGTTCCAGTTCCATTCCTGATGAAATTACACTTCCACTTCCTTTTCATAAGATTTGGGGTGGGATGCATTTCTAACTATTACCTATAATGTCTGCCATCCAGCAAGGGACAGGGAAAACAGTTTTGTGTAACTCATTAGCACAATAGAAAATCACTTCACACTAAATGACCTGCCCTGCTTGAAGCAAGTGACTAGAGAGGAACTCTCCCCATTGCCCATGCAGAGGGCTCATATTTCCTATGAAAATGAAAGCAAAAAAAAGGGTTCAGCAGTTAAAACCTGGGCCCATTTCCTTCTTCTGGACTTCAGAGAGCCACTGAGTCCAATTACACAGCACCCTGTGGGGCCAGGTGAGCTCAGGTTCAGACGCTAACAGTGCAGGGACTCCTGTGAGCCAATTTAGGGCTTTACATTTTTTTTTAAATAATATCTTTTAAATGAATATTGTGTTTCACTAAAATATTCCTAACCAGTTTTGCTGTTTCGTGAGTCAGGAAAGTCAGCTCTAGAGAAATCCAGTTGAACAAATTTTCAGGGTAAGGCTGGGATAAAATAATTTTGCATTTATCATTTAAGTTAATTGTAATGAGCCAGAGTCTAATGAGCCTTACCTCTAAACTCCATTTAAGACAATAGTTAATTGCTTCATTTTAATAAATGTTGACAGAATAGTGAACATAACAATGACAGAGCACTCAATTACTACTGAGCCTAGAAAATGAAGACACGCAGAGCTTAATGGGATCCATAATCTGAAAAGGCAATTAGCATCCAGAGGGGGAGCCACCTCATCCCTGCAAAGGCCGTGCAAGCAGGGCAATCTGTGTGCAACACACATGCGGGTCTAGATTACACCAGAATCAGGAGGGCTTCTGTGTCCCACCTATCTAATCCTATTGCATCTGCCAAGGAAATGGAGGCACAGGGAGGCTGTGTGCATCGTGAAACCTTCGTGTGACTCAGTGCAGCCTCAGGAGTCTTTTCTTCTCAAGTCTGTGTTTAGTACAGTGGCGCTTTGTGGTTTTGATGAATGCAGTTAGAAGTTTGGAAAGTCAAAGACAAAAACCTGAGAAACTAATTCCTGTTCCCTGACGGAATGGTGGATGTGGTGACTAGTACAGCATTCCTCTGGCTGGAGTCCTAGACTGGATGTAAAACAGAAAGCAAGCTGAGCACCAGCATCTGTCACTCTTTGCTCCCCACTTGTGGATGCCACGCCTTCTCCTCCATGATAAACTGCACCTCAAACAACGAGTCAAAAGGAAGCATTCCTTTCTTAAGTTGCTTTTGCCAGGGATTTTGTCACAGAAGCCAAACTGTGACTAATACTGCACCATTGGCACCCACAAAGTTTCAAACATATCAGCCTGGCTCCCACAGCCTTGAGGATGGGGTCACTGCTGCTTAGGATGCTTCTTTCAGTTAATCCTCTCTGAGAAGCTCTTCAGGTATACACCCGGAGGTGCGTCTCCCAGGCAATTCCAAATCCAGTAAAATGGACAATAGAGACGGTTTCAGAATCATAGCAGTGAGTGCTTGGTCTTCATCTGTAAAATTAGAAATTTTGTTCAAGGATCTTTAATTTATTTTTCTTTTTGGTTCAATAGCAAACTGTTCTTCATAGTTATGTTTACTCACCTCACACCCTGAAGGCATGCTTTTGGATTCCTTTTCCATTCAGATCTTCATTCTTTGCTGAGGTTATACTCTTTAGTGTAATCTAGCAACAAGTAAAATTTTGCTTTAAGTATCATGATTCCCCTCATTAATATAAACAATAAAAGTATGGCACCCTGTGCCAAGGTTCCCATGGAATCTGAGATCTGCTCTTATTTGGAAAGGAAGAACACCTGTACAGAAGGCCTCTGGTCAGGTGTCTGACCTTGTCCTGGCTGTGGGACCTATGTACAGGAGTCAAAAATTTTTATTGTAAGGTCTGGGAGTCTGGGAGCTGAATATATAATCTTGAATATTCTTCCCAGGTTTGGGAATCTCTGCTTCTAGGCTCTGTGATTTCATGCTGTGCATAATGTTAATTTGAATTTCTGGGACTCAGCTAATACTGTGTGCCTTCATCCTTCAAATTACTTTAATTTGACACAAAGGAATTTTGTCACAAAGCAGACTGAATTGCACTAGTGTGTTGTGTGTGATTTCAGTGTAGTAACTTTTATTAAGTGACAGTGAAATTCAAAGCATCCCTAACAAGCTGTTGACACACATGACATCAAACTGGCTGTAGAAACCAAGTGTCTGCATTGTCTGCATTGAACACTGATTAATACGCAGAACCAAGCTTTCTATTTTCAGGCAAAGACCAGGAAAATATGTACCCTACCTGTCAGCCTTCATATCTATATCATATTAAGCCAAAGAAAAGGTTCCAGATGGGGGAAAGGAGGTACTAGGGATAACATTTTAAGTGGAATAGGAGTGAGGAGGAATATTGGGGGAAGAAACAGTTTAGTGGAGTGGGATGGGGATAGAAGAGAGAAAGAGGTGATGTGGATACTAAAGGTAGAAAGGTGTAATGGAGGATAGGGTTGGAGAGAGGAAAGGATGAGGGAAAGCACTGGTGATGGAATGTTTTGAGCAAGGATGGTGATGGAAGTAGTGGCAGAAAGAAGGGTAGCTAAAAACTAAGACCGCGTGAAAAACCTTACGGCTCTGTCAGAAGAAGTAGAGAGATTGCAAGAGCTGCAGGGTGGAATGGGGAGGGTGCTGGGAGATGCTGTCTTCTGGGCGTGGCATTGTTATTGCACCTATGACCTCACAGCAACTGTGGTTATCTGCCCTAGGCATCCACAAGACCCCATCAGTCAGCACTCAGATATGGATGGAGGAGGGGCACATAAAGCCCCAACCCTAGTTAAGGAGCTATTGGCAGTTGATGGATGCTGGGGAGGGGGTACTTTCTTGAGGGCCGTGGCATGAACTCTTATTAGGCCTCCCCAAAGAGTTCTCCTACAAAATGATCTAAATAAATGGAGAATTGTGTTTTCTTAAATTATCCATGTCAGTCGTATTAAGATGTCTTAGACAACAGATTTGTAAACCAACTTTAACTAATATGTTGGCTGTTGGAGTACAGGGACCACATTGCTGCTATGCTCATGCTGATCTGAGAGACCTGCATTGCCACCCAGAGCCATGGTGACTTCTGGGCCCAGGCTGCTGTTGATGGCTGTGTTGGAGTCTGCCATAGCTTGGGTCTGTGCTGATGTCCCTTGCCCATATTACCCCAGGAGCCAATGAAAACCATGTGTTGAAGCATAAGGGCCATGCTGAGCTAGCTGGCCCCACCCCTAACTGGCCCAGGGAGAGCCTCCCCTCTGATCAGAGTGCTGCCTCTGCCCCTCACCAGTCCTGAAGTAAAGGACCCAGTAACCCTGGCAAGGGGTCAAGGGAGAACTGGTTGACCCTGCCCCTAGTAAGAGAACTGCCCCATATCCTCACTTGGGAAATCTGGTCCCACCCTTCATCATGGGGTTAGGGAGAGCTGGCTCTGGCTCTCATCCGAAGGGTGTGGTCCCAACAGCCAGGTCAGATCAACTCTGTTACTACCCAGAAAGACATTCAGGGCTTCGAGTTGGCACTCCCTGTTGTTGGAGTTTAATAAATAAATAAATAAATAAATAAATAAATAAATAAAATAAAAAAGAGGGGGAAAGCTACCTCTGCTTTTTAATGCAAAAGAGACCACACCCAAGTGGGCTGATATCTTAAAGGCTATTGGCTGAAAGAGTGGAAGGAGCTCCTGCAGCAACTCCCTATCTACTCTATGACAAGGGAACTAGTCCCAGACAAGCATAGCCATAGGATCTCCATGACTCAGGACAACAATAGGATATCTGAGAGGAATTTCTGTGAAGGTCCAGTATTGGTGGTGCGCCAGAGGCCAGAGGTCTTGAACCTGACCAACCATACACTATACAATGAACATTTGCAAGTAAAGCTGTGTGGACCGCATGCATATTGCATGATATACAGCAGTTCCCAATGCCACAAGATGAATGAAGAGGCAATGGACAAGTGAGAGAGATGGAGGAACAAAGTGAGTTTGGGGTTGCTTTTTGTTTGGTTTGTTTTATTTTTGTTTGCTTGTTTTTAATATTTTAGCTTTATTTTTATTATATTTTTAGTTTTTCTTTGAGGGGAACGCTACAAGAGTAAAGGGTAGATACAGAGGGACTGGGAAAACGAGTGGGATTGGGGTACATGGCAAGAAATTCCCACAGAATCAATAAAAATTATGTTAAAAACTGTGTTGGCACAATATAATTGTAGAGAAAACAGCAAGGATTTTTTAAAAGAGAATTTTTTTCTGCTGAGATGACGTTTTCTTTCCACTTTTAAGTCAGAATGAGGTCACAACCATTTGACATAGCTGAATTTTTGGAATGTGCTATTTAGTTGATTCTATGACTAACACCAGCCTGTGGTATGTTTGCCCATGCCTGTGAGGGAAGCATATTTCATGCCCATGGACTGACAACTGTGTTAATGGGGACATGTGTAAGATGTGGTCAGCTGTAAATTGAAACTGCAGGGCTTGCCTTCCAGAGAGTCTGGTTCACAGGGTGGCTGCAGGCTTTGAAATTGAGACAATAAGAGCTGTTGTGCATTGTATTTCCTAGAAGAGAGGTCAAAGGATCCAGCCAAAGGATTGTTCCTAAAACCGTAGCTAACTCACAGTACTGCCATAGTTCAGTTTTAATTTTGCATTGATGGGGAGCAGGGGTTGAAAGGATTGAGACGCATGTTTGAAAGATGTGGTGACTGAATGAGAAAGTTCTCCATAGTCTTGGGCCCATGTTTCATGGCCACTCAGACCCGAATAACCACACAGGAACTATATTAATTGCAATACTACTTGACCTATTAGCTTAGGCTTTCTATTAACTAACTCTTACATCTTGAATTGTCCCATTTCTATTAATCTGTGTATTGCCACGAGGCTGTGGCTTACCAGAAAGTTTCCAGGTCCTTCGCTTTTGGCAGCTACCTGATATCTCCTTGACTCCACCTACTTTCTGTCTATATGTCTGTTCAGATTTTCTGCCTGGCTTTACTCTACTAAGCCATTGGCTGAAACAGCTTATTTAATAACCAATGGTAATACAATATATGCATAGCATACAGAGGGGAATACCATGTCAGTGCTGTGTGTGTATATTTTGGTGGCACAAACTTACTTGAGGAAGGACATCACCAGACGTGGGCCTTGAAATTAAAACCCCCATGACACTTCCAGTTCATTCCCTGCTTCATCATTAGAGTTCAAGATGTGAGCCAGTAGATTTTTGTTGGTACTAGCATGCCTCTTTTCAAGATGGACTCTAACCCTTGAACCATATGCCCAGGTAAACTCTTGTATGAGGTGCCTTTGCCATGGCATTTTATCACAGCAACAGAAAAGGAGCTAATACAAAAGGTTATAATTGGGGCTTACAGGCAACTAAAATAAACCAGCTTCCAATGCTGGAGGGAGGGATTAACGTGGAGCACAATGCCATCAACATTTAACCCAGGGCTGCATAGGCTGTGTCATTGGTGTCAACTAGACTAGACTCAATTGCAAGAATCCGTTTGAGCTTTCTTCAAACTAGTTGCAGACATCCATGCAAAGTCATCCAAAGTTTTTCATTTATAAAATATTTTTAATAAAATACATAAATACTGTCAGTGCTACTCCGGTTTACAATGTGATTTGGGTCTTCTTGCCATGATCACATGGCAGAGGAGGATACTCTACCAAGCACATCCAGGAGTAAAACAGTACAAGCCCCAGTCAATAACTATGGGCTTTCCAAACTTGAAACAAAGTAAACGTACAAGATATGAGTTGTTTGAGCAGGGATCATGAACTCTAACATTGGAAAAGGTTTTCAAAGCCCATGTGGGCCAACTGGTGGGAGGCTGTTAGGTAACTTTCTGAGCTGCTCCCTAGGGACTGTCCCAGCTCACCAGGAGCAGAGGCACTGTGCGATCTGAGCAGTGACAGAGGAGACTGAAGTCACATGCAGATGACAAATGTCAGATACTGATGGAGGTGGAAGTCATTCTGGTGGGTGTGGCAGAACGAGTAGGTACACAAAACATAAGAGGATGAAAATCAAGCTATGAGACAGACCAAAGAAGTCAGCAAAGCACTGTATGCTCCACACCTTCCAAGCAGCAGCTGGTGCCTTCTGAGGAGAGAGAGTTACTTTTGTTTAGTAATATGGCCACTAGAAGAATCTCTGTAAGCCATGTATGACTCCACACACACACACATATGACCAGCACAACTGGGACACAGTAGATCTTTTTTAAATTATTGAATATGAACATGAAGTTGGGCAGGAGATATGATAGGAGGGCCCTGGAAAGAGCTGGAAGGGAGATTGGAGGTAGGCATGACCAAGATATACAGTATTCATGTATGAATTTCAAAGAATTAATAGAAAATGTTAGGATTTTTATTGTCTTGCTTCTGTTTTTACTTTGAACGGTTATGGGCTGTGAATGTCCACACTGATCCACTTTTGCTAATACAGCTGTACTCCGAAAGTTTCTATATGTCCCCAAACAACCATGCCAGCTGGGGACCAAGCGTTCAGACATGTGTGCCTATGGAGATGGCTCCCTTTCACACCACAGCAGAAGTGCTACAGTTTAAACAATCATTTATTCTCTTTAAAAGCCCTTTTCCTGAATGGTGAAGCTGGGAGCACAGTTGTTCCCAGCATGCTGTCTGAGAGTAAATATTGTATGACATAGCTTCCTACTGTGGCCAGGAAGCAATTGACAGAAAGGTTAGCCGAGCGGAGGAGCTAGCGAATGCTCCCACATCCCAGCGCCTTGCCCTCACTCAGCAGCATGGAAGATGCACTTCCTACACCTGCCTCCCAGTGCCTTGCCTCTTTCTCTCCGGACTGCAGATGTAATAAGATGGAGCTCTGGGGTGTGAGAGTAAAACTCACAACCCTGCCCTCTACCAGCCTCACAATCATGGTGATGGCACTTCAACCCTAAACTTCAATTTTCTCAACATAAATCAGAGATTGAAATATGTTTGTGAAATATGGTGTGTCAGACAAAAAGCACTGTCTGGCAGATGTGAGAATTAGTGAATTTTGGGTGCTGTTTTTCATGGGAGGTAGGATAGGACTGGAGAGGTCAAAATTTACCAAAGGAGACCTGGGTCGCCCTAGCACTTCACCTTGGTAGCACAAGTTTATAGTCAGGGGAGATGGACGCATGTCATACACACCATCTAGACAGAGCCAGGGAACCACAATGTCTTTCTCTGGGGTTGATTTGAGGTAGGAGCTGGTGGAGAGAAGGTATATGTGGTCAATAGGGCACCCAATACATCATAGTTCCCTCACTGTGTCTAGACCCAATACCTTTGAACCAGAAAACACAACTATGTTGTGAGGGAGAATTGCTCATCTACCATGGAGGCAGCCCAGCATGCCTCAGTCAAAATGTATACCTGAGAGTCAAGTACAGAGAACTTGGAACAGTTTTCAGGATGTAAAGAAATGGATCCCATAGTCTTATGGGTCATGGCTATACCTTTAAGCATTAGCTCTATCCACCTTGGGTAGAATGCAGGAGAAGGAGGCCAAAGTGAAGGAGCTGCCCTGGACACTCTACTGCCGTGGGCCGAGTGAGTTGCTCCTCTAGAACGCATGGTGGGAGGAAATGCTATTCTCTGAAGCCCTGACTCAGCATCCTCATGTCAAGCAAAGCAAAAAGCTCTCCAGGCTGCCCTAGGATGAATGGGTATCTGAGCATCTGGGACAAGAGGAAGATATGGAGAGACAATTGGAAACTCATCATTGACTTGTTTGGATCTAGCTTTAGAATCACTTGCCATTGTCTATTCCCTAAGAAACCATCATGCATCCACGTGTAATGAGGATAATGTGTCCCACAATGCACTGGGTGGGTCCAAAGATACCATAAACTCTTAGCAGGTCCCTGGTGACCCAAAAGTGCAATGCTGTGGTGTTTGAGGGGTGAACTGAAGGAAGTCCGATGCTTATTCGTAAAGAATGAAAGGGTAATGCATTGAGGACTAGCATCCCTTTAGATGGTGTTTGCCTGCTAATGCTACTGGCTGGAAAGGCCGCATGGGGATCGTACACATAGCTTGTGCATGGCCAGTGCAGTTCTAAGAGACCAGCTAACTCCTGGGCTCACCCAGCTGCGGTGATAAGCTTATCCTCATCACGCCCCTGTAAAACCTCCAGTTCTTATCAGAAAGTGGCGTGTTTACTGTGAAATCCCTGTCTCAGAGTTGTGCTTTCTCCCTGCCCTGCTTCCTTCTCTAATTGCTGACATCACCCTGATTTCCGAATTCCCTTCCAGGCCTCCAGAATACATATCTTGACCTACACTCACCAATATACAGAACGCTGACGGTTAGACCTGTGTTTCAGGAAGTACGATGAGCCTCTGTGTCTAGCTTCACCGCATGGCTGAGAAACCTTAAAAGCTGTCAGTGAGCGTCCTTAGGGCTCCGCTTAGCCCCCAGTGCTGGGAAGTTCATGGTCAAGGCCACGGGCAGGGCTCCCAAGCCCTGACCTCTCTACCTGCTCACCAGGCTCTTCTAGGGAAGCGTAGGCAAAATACAACCCTTCCACCTCTTGTTGTCAATAAAGTTTTATAGTTACACATCTATACTCATTTTAAAATTGACTACTGCTGCCTTTGTGCTATCCGTCAGAGAGACCGTGGTGGCCAAAAATCTTAAGAAATTAATTGTCTGACCCCTAGTTGAGGATCTCTTGGCAATGGGTGGTTTATGAGGGCACGAGAGTCAGTTTTCTGCAGGAATGTGCTGCCCGAGAGACTTCCCATGCTCTAGTAGATGCTCTTATGTTTGTGCACCCTGATGGAAATGGCACCCACACTGAGATGTGCCCATTCCCAGGGAGCTCACATGCTATATGCTGAGGTGCTGGAAGAAAACATCATAAATTACATTGAAACTGATCTCATCTTTTAAGAGTCAGTGCTTTTGCTTGAATATATTATATATAATATTATATATTATATATATAATATAATATTCATTTCTGTGTGACATGTAATTAGTGTTATGGAATTTCAGAAATTACTTCATTTTTATTACTATATAACACATATTATAGTTATAGTTGTTCATGATTTAATAATTATGATATGTCATGTAACTATATTGTACTCATTGCAATGTACTAATGTTTTAGATGTCAATAGTTAACAATATTCACTAAAGTTTTAGAGTACTTATTATATGCCACTATTGAAAATGATTCATAGAGACTGGAGACATGGTTCAGTGGGTAAAAAAGGGCTGCCTGCACTTGCAGAAGATCAAGACTTCCCAGCAGTCACATGATTGCTCACAACCACCTTTAAGTCCAGTTCTGGGGTATCCAATGCCATCTTTTGACCTCTGTGGGTACCAGGCTGCACATGGTGCACATACATACAGGCAGGCCAAACACTCATGCATATGAAATAAATAGGCCTAGAAAGACTCATAGGCAATGACTAGTCTAAAGCCACTGCATGTATTAATGTAAAAATTATTTCCATTCTTGTCTAATAGACGCAGAAACTCAAGTACATGGGTTAGAGCTACGCGGTCTGTAACAAACATGGATCAGTTCTGGGTTCTAAACCGAGAGAATCTCTCTCCTGACTCCACACTGAAAAAAAGTTCCTTCAAATTCAGACACCTATGTTTTCAGCAAACATGCACACATGGATGAAGGTCATGGGCACAGGTATTTCTTTCAGTGTGAGGGTTGCTGGCAGAACACTCACAGCCCAGAGACATGGGTAATCCGCTGCTCCCTATTGAACCTGACAGACTTGGGGATAGCTATTAAACCCACAGACCCACCTGGCATTTGTGGCTTCTGACCATTCAATGTCATCAAACTTTAACTAGGCAAACCACACACTTAACCTTATCTCTGAGTGCCTGCTAGCTCCTGAGCCATGTCGCTGGGGCCACTCTCCTTCTATAACCTTCTTACGTTGCGTGGTTTTGAGCTGGCATCCCTGTTTTCTGTGGCTCACACAACTTCAGTTCTAATGCGAGCAAGGAAGACCTCACCCAGAGACACATCTGAGAGCTGCCTTCAGATGCTGAGTGGGTGAGAGAGGGAAGATTCCCACATCCTCACTGAGCCTCTCCAGTCTCCCTGAGCTCTCATTTTCAAAGCCAACGCTACATGGGCAGCAGGATCGGGGTTGGCTTGCAAAAGGTACAAAGATGCGGTTTAAAACTAGCCTCTTAATCATTGAGCTACCTATCTATCCACTTGATTTCATTTTTAATTGTATTTGTAAGTTTAGTTTGTAATAACTTTGCTATTGTGACATGTAGGGTACAGTCAATACTGGACACATAGGGTTAAGAGTGCCTGCCACTCTGGCAGAAGACCAGAGTTTGCTTCCCAGCACCCATATAAGATGAAGACAGTTCACAAGTGATTTCCAGCTCCAAGGGATCTGACACCCTCTGTTGGCTTTAGTAGGCACACATACTCACATGTTTTCACACACACACACACACACACACACACACACTGAATAATTGTTGCAATTGTTTATTTTTACATAAGGAATTAAATATTTGCTGAATATCTGATTCTGCAGGCGATATCATCTTCAACATTTCTCGAAGTTGATTCATGCTTTGATTTTATTACCACCAATGCTCAGAATGCTACTTTATATAAGTAGTATAAATGGCTGAAGTATGTTTAGGAATATTCCAGAAGTTATTGGGAAACATGTTCTCATCACAAGAGAAAAATCCATTGAACAACGTCTTCAGAACTCTAAGTCAGCAACTCTAACCACAGCTTCTAAGCATTTTACAGCAACCCAAGCCAAAGACACACTATCTGGCACATGGTGAGGAATGGTGGGGAGAAGGGTAGAAGTCTTTGTTTTCCAGTAACTGGCCTAAGTGCTGAGAATGAGGGATGGGGGAGCACTCAGCCCTAATGAGACAATGGTGCCTCCCCCCACAGCTCAGGTAACATTGCAGAAGGCGTGGAAACACATAAGAGAACAGGGAGGTGGGCAGTAAGACGATGCCACCCGGACGAAGCAAGGCCACTGCGGTCACAAACCTCCGGCAGCAACCTGCACAAGGTCTCTGAAAGACCAGGCCCTCAACATTTCTTTGTGAGTAGGGAGGGACGTGAGAGCCACTCCTCCATGAGGGCCTACTGGGAAATAACAATTGTGTGTAGTTTCCCTTGTTTAGAAAATGACACCCCTGCCCACCCACGCATAGGCATAAACTCTAATTAAATCCAGGGGTGTTGTAGGAGCTGTGGGCTGTGTTCCTGCCACCCCAGCTCCTGGTCACCTGGCTAGCTTATGCCCCGAAATAACAACACACAAACTGTATTCTTTTAAACACTGCTTAGCCCATTATATCTAGCCACTTCTAGGCTAATTCTCACATATTAATTTAGCCCATTTCTAATCATCTGTGTAGCACCGCTAGGTGCGCTTACCTGGGAAAGATTCAGCATGTCTGACCTGGCGGCTTGCTTCATCGCGTCTGCCCCAGAGAGAGAGCTGTTGAGTCTGAGCTCACTTCCTCTTCCTCCCAGCATTCTGTTCTGTTTACTCCACCCACCTATGTTCTAACCTATGAGGGCCAAGCAGTTTCTTTATTTTTTTTAACCAATGACCTTCCTCCATCACAGGGGTCCACACACAGAGAAGATGTCAATTTGGAAGGGGAGTTTGTAAAGGAGAAGGCTCCAGGGGGAGAGGGAAAGGACCGAGGAATAAGAATGGGAGGGAGAAAAATGACCAAACTTTATATGCAAAATTTTCAAACAATAAGTCTGTTTTCTGTAATTGACTCATTATGTTTCTATAAGGGGAGGAAATTTTTCTCTGCACAATAAAATATTGGTGCTTATCACAGACAATGGTCTTGAACCTATGCCAGGGGGTTCTAGGCAGTAGGCTGGCATTAATGTGACAGTATGCAAAGTGCAATGTCTGCATGCTGGGAGTTCAGAAGCAAGGCTGCAGTGATGCACCGTGGGGCCACACGGGTGTGCTGCCAGGCACATCTCTGACGTAGTACATTCTAGTTTAAATTAATTTTTGACTATTGCATTGATCAGAAACATTTCACTGTTGCCAAATGTTTATCCAACCGCCATTCTTAGTTATACCCCATGTGGGGCTGTGAGCTTCAGTTTTAGGAGGGGAGTCTGCAAGCTTCATACTCTGCCCACACTTCACTGTCCCTTACTACCCTCCTCCTCACTCACTGGGCTCCAGCCACATTGACCTTCCCATCACATCTCTGACTGATCAATGATTATTCTCTGTCCAACTGAAGAAATTTAATGTTTTGAGAATTTAATACATGAGTATTGTATTTACATTATTACTGCCCTTGCTTTCCCTCCAAAATTTCTCTGATGTCCCCTCAACTTTCTGCCAAAATCACGACCTCTTCTTTGTTTATTATCGTTCCACATGTACATCATTTTCTTATCTAAGAGCCTTGTGCTTATTTTCCCTTCTGCTTGCAAAGCTCTTCCCAGGATATCCTCAATGTCCCTTTCCCTTTCTTCCTTCAATTTGGTGTTGAGGAGCCATCTCATCAATGATCCTTTCCCCAAGTGCCACAGCTAATATCAAACCCCGTGCATCCTTGCTCTGCCTCGTGTTTTGCTTTTCCTCAGAACAGTCTGTGCGGGCAGATCCTTCATGCAGACGCCTATCATCTGTCTCCAAGGTAACCCTGATGTTTTAGCACCCTGGGCAGCACCCAGCGACTGGAAACCAGTCCGAGTGACTGAGTTAAAGGATAGCACTCATTGTCCGCTATGTTCAGTGAGTCCGGTTTTATCCCATGCTTTTTCAGACCCAGTCCAGCTGGCCTTGGTGAGTTCCCGATAGAACATCCCCATTGTCTCAGTGTGTGGGTGTACCCCTCTTGGTCCTGAGTTCCTTGTTTTTGCTCTCTCTCCTTCTGCTCCTGATTTGGACCTTGGGGTTGTAGTCCAGTGCTCCAATGTGGGACTCTGTCTCTGTCTCCTTTCATCGCCTGATGAAGGTTAATATCCAGGGCTGATGAGAGAGAGGGAGTTGATTGGGGGAGGGGGAGGGATATGGGAGGCGGTGGTGGGGAAGAGACAGAAATCTTAATAAATAAATAAATAAATAAATAAATAAATAGGATAGCTCTCATAACTGACTTATTCTATAGGAATGCAGACATATTGCTTAAATGAAAGACAAAGAATGTTATGGAGATAGGTCTGCAGGACAAGAAACTATCTTCTTAGGAGAAAAGCTGCCACATGGGGAAACATCTTCCCCAGGGAGCTTTTGATAGTATGTATCAAATACCACCACATTTCAATGACTACATCTGTCAAATACCACCCGATTTCATTAGGATATAGTGTTTTGCATGATCTTTTAAAACTATACTGATCTCTTCACATCCTTTCAAAGTGCAAAGCACTAAACAGATACTTTAAAAAGCAACGAATGAAACAAAAATTGCTCACTGAGCCACAAAATGTTTACTCTCAAGGAGCTAGAATTTTGAGATTCAGTGAACCCAGTAAAGAAGAATGCAATAGTAGCAACATACTCATGCAAAATGAAAATATTTGCTGTTTATCTGAAATTGAGATTTATCTGGGCATACTGCACATGGTCTAAATACAGTAAACACCTAGGCATTGCAATTGGATGAGAAGAGCAAGGCGATCTGTGTTTATAGACCTTCCTTCCATTTTCCCCCTTAAACTTTCATTGTGGAGAGTCCATGTGAGTCTATCCCCATCCCTCAAAAGTAAGAAATCCCTAGAAAATTATTGTTTCAGGACTGGTTTCTGCATATATGAATAGTGAACAGAAAAATCAAAAAAGATGAAGATGATGCTGTGCTGGTGGCCCACCTGATGGTGAATTTTAATAAATTTTTTCTAACCCAAGGATATAACTGACAATCAGAGATAGAGTTTAACCCAAGCCCATTCAGAAGGCAGAGTGTGCAGGCTCTTGCAAGCCTCCCCAAGTCACAATACCAAGGGTCCCCCTTTTTTGCCAGCTCTAATGGATGTAGCATTACTTTCCATTTCCTTCTGGTCATTGTTTGTGTAACATCCTGGTCTCATGACCCTTCACACCCTTACAGGCCTCTGAAGAGATCTTTAAATGTCAATTGCTATTTACCTTATTAAGGTTAAAATAAGAGCAACAGAAACATATGTTCATTACTTCATTTAAAGCACCACCCCTGGGAGAGGTATCATTTAAAACGATAATAACTAGGTAGCCATTTCTTGGTAAGAAGAATAACTTGATCAAAATAACTACACTTTCCAAAACAAAAGAAAGCAGTGAGAGGACTGATATCATTTTACCGTTTTTCAAGTATTTTTAGCAGCTGGCTGGAAAGACGACAGCCTGGTTCTCGCATCTGCTTGAGCTCTCTCAGTGTTCTGTTTTGACTAATGAACATGAAGGAAACAGGATCTCACAGAGGCACTATCAGTGACAGTGGGCGACATTAATAATCTCCCAAGAAAAGCGAGTATTCTTCCTTGAGTTGACAGCAACAAGGAGCAAGTGATAATTTGCTAAAAATCAGTTGTAATGTGGAAATGGAAGTTGTGTTTAATAAGTTTAACTGTATATTCATGAGAAAATAAGAGTGAAAATAAACTAATGGTATCACAGAATTTGGCGGGGGGTGAATTTGTTATTTGCTTGTTTGTTTATTTTTAAAACAATAAAAATAGAGTTAACTAGAGAAAGAGAGAACTTCAGTTAAGGAATTACATTCATCGGGTTGACCTGTAAGCAAGTCTATGGGGTATTTTGTTGATTAATGATTGATGTGGGAGGGCCCAGTCCACTGCGGGTAATGCCATCCCTGGGAAAGTAGACCTGGTTACTATAAGGAAACAGTCCAAGCAAACTGTGGGAAACAAGCCAGTAAGCAGCACTCTTGATAGCTTCTGCATCAGCTCCTGCTTCCAGGTTCCTGCCTCCAAGTTCCTTTCTTGAGTTCTTGCCTTGGTTTCCATCGATAAGGAGATGTAATCTGTAAACTAAAATAAACATCTTTTCTGAGTTGGTTTTGGGCAGGGAATCAAGCCAGGGTAGAAGTGATGTTGAGTGCATTGGCAAAGGAAACCTGGCCGTGATGCTAAATACTGTCAGCTTTGAAAAACTGCAAGAGGAAAGATGAATGGGAAAGTAGTGAGAGGAATGGGAAAGTCTCCCTTTTCAAAGCCCGAGAAAAAACCAGGCCTCTTCAGAGGTTCAAGGTCATGTTCAGAGCACTGTTGTTCTGGCTTTCAGTGCACCCTCCTCAGGTCCTCAGACCATCCCCTCTTTCAGCCTGGCCTGTGCCAATGCTGCTATTATTTCTAGGGCATTCCCCATACATACTTCAGTACTTATCTGCACACATATGCACAAATATGAGCCTGATTATTACAATAACCAGGCAGATAGGAGTGCATCCCTTTGATGCCGCAGTTCACAAGCTTCCCCAAGGACTGTCTGCTAAAGCTAAAGTTAAAACTACCTATCTATCTGTTTTTATGTCTGTCTATCCATTCTTTCATCTACCTAAAACACGATCTTAGTACTCTGTTTTCTTTATATATTGTTCCTGTATCTTCTCATAAAACTTACCACAACTCAACTTAACTATGGGCGTAGATGAAAGCTTCAGCTGGGCGGGGCCTGTGACCTCCTCAATCTGTGAGCCCCACCCCTACCATCACAGCTCCACCTGCATACAACAGACACTCAGCAAATAGTTACATGTATGATGGCCAGATTTGTTTCAATAATGCTACACAAATTCTTATCAAAAGGGGAAATATTAGGAACATTTTGCTTCACTTTTCAAAACTCATCTCTCTCCTCTTCTGGCCTTTAAAAAGGATTAACGAAAAAAACAAAGTAATACCCCAACACACACTGATATCAAAAAGAGCTCATTATTTTTTCTTTCATTATATGTTCTTAAAGGAAAACAAGAACAGTCGTTCCAGGTCTTCAGATGTAACTGAATGACTTACATTAATTTTCTTGTTTTAATGAGACAGAAAAGTAATTCCTTTTCTACGGTTCTGAACTGTCACCGATTTAGAATATGTTCTCGTCATCAAAGATAATTTGTTACTATCTTTCTTTCCCTCTTTCCTCTCCTTTTCCCCTCAATATACTTGTCTGTCTATGTGTCTGTTTGTCTGTCTCCATTTCTTCCTCCCCTCTATGAACAGGAAGCCCCCACCCATTTTGCCTGGCACCCACACTCTGTGCTGGTGTTTGATCTTTTTTGAGAACACAAACAAGTGGAAGCTCCACAAAGCCAGCCCTGAAAGCCCACTGCCCCTGGCCGTCTCCCTTGCCACCCTGTTCTCTCCATTGTAAATGCCACAAGCATTTAGAGGACCTTCTCACTGGACAACGACAGCGGAGGGCATGAATGGTTCTCCTGGTCTTTGTGGTCATCCTTTGTCCTCAGCTTCTATAACTAGGATGGTTTCCCTGGTCCTGGCTTGTACCTTCACCTGTCACACATAATCTCTGGGAAGGCAGAGCTGCTTCCCAGGCAACTTTGCAGACCCAGACCCGGCCTAGGGATGGCAGGGCAGCCCAGTGGGAAACAAGATCTCAGGCAAGAGACACATGTAGCCCAATCCCTGCTTTTCACTGCAGTGTTTTTCATGGCTTTGGACAATTGCCCAGCAGGTAGGCTGAAAAGGGGACAGTCAAGGCCCATGATGAGCCTGGTGTGATTCACTCCTGTGTCACATACGTCCTTCGCATTTTCTTCCTGCATCCTTCAAACCCTCCGGTGCTACCTTCTGCTGCCCCAGACAGAATTCTTGTCCCTAAGAACCAAGTTCAAAGGCACAGAGCAGGTAGCCATGAGCATCACCCCAAAATTCTTTTAGAAATGTAAAACTAATGGAATCTTCATCTGAGAAAAGCTTTCCAGATGATTCTAATGCAGCTGATAGTGAACATTCGACAGCTGTTTAGACATGGTCATGGAAATAATAGGTCAAAGCAATAACGATGAACTATCAGACAAGCAGAGTGTGTGGGGAAGGGAACGAACACCACCTCCCTCGCCATACTAGAAGCACCTTGGCCATTAACAGGGACCCTTGAGAAGACAAGTGTTGGGACATCCTCAGTATCTGAAGCTCCTGCGGGTTCTGACTCCAAACTGCTTCTGAGCTGTGCATGTTGGGGCATCTCTGAGACTCATGGGAGTAGACAGGATGGATTGATCAGCAGCAGTGGGATGGGTAAGCAGGACGTATCTGCTGAAGCACGTGGCAAACTGAGGCTGCACATTGGGCCGGATGACAGTCCACCTTCCTGGCTTTTAGACCCGTGACATTCCAGGCCCGTGACATGGCAGCTGTGGAGGGAAGAGGACACCTTGTGGGAACTGGTAAGCACCTTTACACACTGAGCCATTTTGCTGACCTCTCATTTGGAAAATCCATCATTTTTAATTATGAATTTCATTCATACGTATGTATGAATTTTACTTACGTGTATGTATGAATCTGTGCGAATGCAGTCTTGTGTGTGCAGGTGCTTGCACAGCTCAGAAGAGGGCATTTATTCTTCTGGAGCTGGAATTACAGGAGGTTCTGAGCTGCCTGACGTGGGTACTAGAAACCAAACCTTGGTTCTCTGGAAGAGCAGCAAGTGCTCTTAACTGCTGAGCCAGCTTTCTAGACCTTGTGTTGTATTTCAAAATGGAAGCTTGTTTCTATTTAGACAGAGGAGGAGGATGGAAAGTACCAGTAAGTCTAACCTAACGACAACATCACAGCAGACTGGGTGTGACAGGAACACAGCCTGGGAAGACAGAAGGCAAACACGTGGTGCTGAAGAGAGGAGCAGACATATAGAGGAAGGGGCACTTGAGTAGCTGAGAAAGAATCCTACAGAATGGAAAATCACCACAGCATCCCAGAGGGGAGTAATGAAAACTTCCTTTCAAACAGACAGCTCAGAAAATGAGAGTCAATTTATAGTACGCTCTGGCTTTTCTCAAAAGCAAGAGACACACGTCACCCCTTCCAATCAGTTCTCTTAGGGAAAATATCTTGATGGATTGAGCAATTTCATTTTAAATATGCAGAAAACCATATCTGCTCATATATTTTTCAAAATGTTTTCCTTCTTGCATTAAGGAAGTAAAAGCACCGGGCAGGGAGGGGCTGAGAGTCTACAATTACTTCATTCCTTCTCAGAAACGATAAAAAAGTTTAAATCCTATAGCATACAGATTATTTGTAGCTATGCCGGGTTTTCCAAACACTGTAACCCTTGGTTGTTAAGGCACTAGACAGTTATTAGCACTTGGTGCTTCTGTAGTGCCAACAACAGCCAAAAAAAAAAAAAAAAAAAAAGAATAAGGACAGAAGCACAGTGTGGATTGTACGCTGTACAGCAAGCTTGTTCTGCTACCGACTGTGACAGTCGGAGGTTGGGAGCAGTCTTGGCATTAAGCATTTTTCCTTGGTCTCTGGCTCATTTTAGATGAATTACTTGTTCATTGCCAAAATGTTAAGGCAACTGCCTCACTGCAGACCTGACAGGAAGGCAATGTAGCAAATTCTTCTTTTGTGTTTGTTTGTTTTTCAAAACAGAATTTCACTGTGTAACAGTCCTGACTGTCCTGGTACTCACATTGTAGACCATGCTGGCCTCGAACTCACTGAGATCTACCTGCTTCAGCTTGTTCTTCTGCGGATCCATCCCATCCCTCCAGTGGTGTCAGATTGTGAGCTGTTCTCTGGACATGTTGGTTAAGACAAAACCCTCGGGCCCTCATGCCCTATCCCCTTCACTCCCACCTGGCTCACTCAGCTCTAGCTTCCGGCCTTTCCTCTCTCCTCATTTGCAGGTATATTGAGCACCTTCTCCTAGAATGCATTTACGGTGTGTAAGGCCAGGACTCTGTTCTGAGTGCCACACTGTGAAGGAACTCATGATCCACACAGGGCAAACACCTACTGGACAAACTACTTTAAATTCAGTTGCATAAAAGTGGAGCAGGCTCGCTTCTGCGTTTAAAGTCCTCTTCACCTCCAAGCCAGGCAGCCAGCCCTGCCAGAGGTTTATGCTCCAAACCACTGCTGTTAGGCTCTCAGCTGTCACCCATCCACCTCTCACAATGATTTGATCTCCAGCTTTACTAGATCATTACGTTTATTTCCCAGGCCATCCGTGACTCCTCGATTGTTAAATCCTATGGGCACTGTAGGCTGTAACTTATTGAAAGGCTCCGCTCACTTGCTGGAAAGAGCTAACCCTCTGAACCTGTCTTCCTGGAGCTCACGGCAGCTGCCTTCCTAGCTGTCCCATTGCTCTTCACTTCCGTGTGGAGTTCCACCTCACCCTGAGCCTCAGGGTTCTGGTCCCAGGGGAGGCCACACCAATGGTGTTTCACTCCGGAACCATGAAGTCGTGTCTTCCCATTCTTCTCTCTTGCTGGAAGAGCCACCTCCTTCCTATGTGAGGACAGGAAGTGCCATTTTCAGCAGCTCCTGTAATTGACCTGTACTTGGGCTCCAATAGCAATCTGAGATACTTGAAGGACTCCAGGAAAGAATCACTCGCCAGAGGGAAAGGCCATAAGGAGAGGTCCTCTCTTTGGCCCTGCACGTTACCATGGCATGTGAGGGCATGCTTGTGAATACTAAGTAATTACTTAAACACCCTAAAATTAATGTGTTATAATTCATTCAAGTGACTTCAATCAAGGCTGTGCTCAGATTTGTGGTTCTTCTGTACCACATAGGATTTTCTGGGGCCGAAACATCCAAATGATTTCTTTGATCAAATATCCAGTGCCTTGTTTGTATGCAATATAGCTAGGGGCTGGATCAATCTCCCATGTAGCCTCTGCACATAGCTATCTCTGACTTTTCTGGGTACTGAGGCCCTAGAGTAATCAGACTTCTTGCCCAGCTTTCCCAAAAGGGAGGAAGCACAAGAGGAAAGTCCCCTTAAAATATGGGCCAGAAATGGCACTGCACCAAATCTGCCTACATGTACCTAATCCAAACAAATTTGGAAGGGACCTTATTCAAGGAAAAGAGAAATAGACTATGGTTGTTTATGTGGAAAGTTGTGAATGTCTGTGTAGAGGGAAGAGAAAAAACTCAGGGCAGGCATTTTTGAAAGCCACGTGCCAACCACAGAGAAGTAGATCCAGACACTTGATCCCTAACTTTGTTCTTTAATTAATTGGATACAATCTATCTACCTCTGTATCTATCTACCTATCTCTGTATATCTGTTTCTCTCTCTCTCTCTCTCTCTCTCTCTCTCTCTCTCTCTCTCTCTCTCTCTCTCTCTCTCTGTGTGTGTGTGTGTGTAACTCATATTTTATTAGAATAGTTCCATATTAGGAATGAAACATACCACAATTTATTTATATGTGATCTATCCTCTGTATGGATGACTTAAAAATCTTCAGATGTGGCATCTGTCATGAATTCTAAATTTGTATATGAACTTTACATTGAGGTGACAATTAACCATTAATTTAATTAGTCCATCCTATTGGCTCCAGGGCAGAATGCTGAGAACCCTTTCTGTACTGATCTCTGTCTTAGATACAGTGGTGCCAAGGCAAAATGGAGAAAAGACCACTCAGCTACACATGATGTGAAGATGCCCATCCCATAGAAGTGCTCACCAAAAGGTGACTTCAGATGAAGACAAGTAGATAGGACAACTCATTCTGAGAATAGTCATCCTCTTCGCAACCATCCTGGTCAATATCCAAAGGCCCCATGAACAAAGTGGCCATGGTAGCAGAGATAGGGTTTATGCATGGGCTCAACAACATGGACTGCCTCTCACTAACTAATCTGGCTACAGCTACTGCTGAGTGCCAGATTTGCCAAGAGCAGAGACCAACACTGATCTCCACCCTGGGGTGGCAGTCAGTGACCTGATGGCAGGTTGATTGTTTTGGAACAATTCCTCCATGGAATGGACACTTTGTCTTTACTGGAGTGGGTACCTATTCTGATTATAGATTTGCCTTTCCTGTACATAATGTTTCTTCTAAAACTACCATCTATGAACTCATAGAATGCCTTCTCTATCATCATGGTATTCCACACAGTATTGCTTCTGACCAAGGAACTCACTTCACAGCCAGAGAAGGACAACCGTGGGTCCACAGTCATGGAATCCATTGGTCTATAAGTTCTACACAATCCTGAAGCATCTGGTCTGATATAAAGATGGAATGGACTTTTGAAGACACAGTTATAGTGCATATTGTGCAGTAACAACCTGGTGGGTTCTCCAAAAGGCAGTGTGTTTTCAATATGCATCAACTATATGGACTAAGAAGTCCAGAAATAGAGGATTGGACAAAAGAATAGCTCCAATCACCCAGTCACTGTCACCTGTAGTGGCCCTCTAGGAAAAGTTTGCTTCTGTATTCCCATGACCTAGGAACTTTGGTTTAAGGTGGGGGGGGGGCTCTTGCAAGAAGATACAAAAAGATCAGGAAACCTTCCATTGAACTGAAAGCTCAGACTCCCATCTGGCCACTTTCATCTTCTAATACCCTTAAGCCAACAGGCTAAGAAAAGGAATAACAATGTTAGGAGGGGTGAATGATTCAAATTACCAAGGGGAAATTGTATTGGTTCTCTATAATGGAGGTAAGAAAGATTATGTCTGGAGTGTAGAACATTTTT
The DNA here is from genome assembly GCF_014885135.2 of Alexandromys fortis. NCBI lineage: Eukaryota > Metazoa > Chordata > Mammalia > Rodentia > Cricetidae > Alexandromys > Alexandromys fortis. Next base: position 2,165,881 of record NW_026068098.1, on the reverse strand, counting down.
TACGGTGTCTCTTGGTGCTACCACGTCCTGTGATAAAAAGTCCATGGGAAACTACAACATCCTAATCCAGGTAGAAAGACAAAAGGCACAGACCCTTAAGGAATGAAGCTATAGGTCACTCCACAAGGAAAAGAGCCAAAACCTGCTTAGGAGCTTGCTGAGGGCGCTGGAAATAAGGAATGAGTAGTAGAGAAAGGTAAATACCAGCTAAGGTAATGTGACCAGCTTCAGAAATGAGGACTGATATTGACATGAGTGTTTCTGACAAATTTTGTCAAGAATGTATTTCTGTTTTCACCTTTTATCTCTTTATCATGGAATGTAACACCAATTAAGAGAATATTAAGTTTGAGTTACTAAAAGAGTGCCCCTCAAGGGATGTTGTTACTTATTGTAAAGTTTATAATATGTTTGCCATTATATGAGGGTTAGTAATATCATATTAGGCATAATTATTATTTGGTTTAATACATAATGTGTTTGCTATTGTATGTGTGATAGCTGCATCACTTTAGGCATAATTATGCCCTGGTTATTGCTTTTAATCGGAAAGTAAGCTTTACTTAAGGTGATGTGATTGTGTGTCAAGTTGACATTCTTGGTTGTCAGCTTGACTACATCTGACTACATATAAAATTAACTAAAACCCAAGAATCTAGATTCACCTGCAAGGGATTTTTTTTTATTAATTAAGTCATTTGAAGAGGAAAGACCCACTGTTAATCCGCATATTTTGAGGTGGGAAATACACCCTCCATCTATATCCTTTGAAGTTCCATCTTTAATCTGGGCCAGACTTTCTGATGGCAAGCTATGTAAAGGACATGAAAGAAGGGAGCTTACTGTCTGTGCCTACTTTCTCTCAATGTTACTGGCAAGTCCTTTCCTTCACTGCCATTAGAGCCTACTTCTTCGGGATTCCTGTGTATATTGAAGACCAGCTGAGACATTCAGCCTCATGGACAGAACAACTAGTGGATTATTGGATCTTCCACTGGTAGATAGCCATTGTTGGGCTAGTTGGACCACAGCCTGTAAGCCATTCTAATAAGCTGAGTTTCTCTCTCTCTCTCTCTCTCTCTCTATATATATATATATATATATACA
>NW_026068098.1:2129127-2164748 GCF_014885135.2 Alexandromys fortis | reverse complement strand
ATATATGGTGGATATATATATGATAGATAGATAGATAGATAGATAGATAGATAGATAGATAGATAGATAGCCTCGATGAGAAAATACTCCCTCCCACAAGAGTCCTGTGGGCAAGAGTGTGGTACATTTCTTAATGATTGATATGGGAGGACCCAGCTCCCATTGGGTGGTGCAACCCAAGAGCATGTGCTCCACAAAGAGCAAGCCAGTAATCGGCATTTCTACAACTTTTGCAATAGCTCCTACATCCAGGTTCCTAACTTAAGCTCCTACCGTAAATTCCCTCAGTGATGGATTGTTACCTAGAAGTATAAGATAAAATAAGTCATTTCCTCCCTAAGTTGTTTTGAGTCATGGTGTTTTGTCACAGCAATAGTAAACCTAAGGCAATTAAGAAAGAGAGTTAACTTTTAAAGTGTCCTTAGGAAAATAATACCTATTATAGAGAAAACAAGCAAAACAGAAATTGTGAGATAAGAGATCATTGACATAGTTCACATCTTTATTCCATTTACAATATTATTATTCATACCAACTCTTAATCATGATTCACTAAGGTTTATTTAAATCCTCTTGGCATATGTTATTTACCACCAGTTCTAACATAATTCATCTTTGCTCGGGCAGTCTCTCCAAGACACCAATCAAAACAGTGAGACTATCCAGGTCATCCTTCCTCACCTTCTACAATCAAAATCCTCAGGAAAACTGTCTCTGTTTTCCTTCTTCTCATGAAAAAAACACCCCAAAAAAAGCAGTTTCAGTTATTATTGGCTCGTAATTCCATGTTTTTACCTACCATGGCAAAAAAGTTACAGCAGTAGAGGCTTCAGAGAACTGGTCACCTGTCCACAATCAGAAGAGAACAATTAACAAATGCCATAGTTAGCTCTTTCTCTACTCTTAATAGGGAATGGAAAAGAAAAGAAAAAAGAGGGAATGGTACCACCTAGAGTGGACAGGCCTTCCCAGACAAATTGATGCAGATGTCAATAGGTCAACCTCTAGATATCCCATCATTGACACTTCCTTCACAGATAGTTCTATATTACGATAAGCTGATCATCAAACTATTTGTTACTTCTACACCCTTCCCAACCTTATACATAAACACACCACTTTAACCATAGCATCATAAAGAGTAAATTCAACTCTAAAAAAATCTCCAAAATCTTCAAAATTCCCACATTTTAAAGGCCAAAGTATCTTAACCATAAGCTGCCATGAAACAAAAATTCAAATTACATACTTCCAAAATGTAATAGCCCAGAGTAAACATTCCTACTTTAAAATGGAAGAAATGGAGAATAGCAAATAATGATCAAATAAGAATTCAAAGTCCCACAGAGTAAAGACCAAATCCTGAAATTCCATGTCCAAAATCAGGGGCTTGTCATGAAATCAGCTGGATATAAGAGGTTTGGGCAGACTTACCTCTTCACCGTGACTTCATTCTCTCATCCAATGCCTGAGCCCAGCTGTGCTCCATGACCGCCTCATCCTTGTGTCTGTTATGCCTTCAAAAATCAGAACCACACGACTAACAGTTACAGCACTGCCTTCTTCTATTGCCAGGTGACTGTGTATCTCTCAATCTACAGAACATGCCTGAAAGTATGCTAACACATACTGTGAATCTATTTCATAGACATACATTAAAATACCATCTTTTATAAAGAGGAAATATAATTAAGGACTAAATAAATCATGTTTTTATACAGATTGTCATCTTAAAAGAATAATTGTGTAAGGCTGTACAGTAACTCTGTTGCGGAGTTAAATGTGACTTGAGGACCATCTCCTGAGATGACTGCAAGTTATGCAGCTTGAAGGATAACATTGAGGGTCTCTTGGCATGTTTCCTTATATATAAAATAACAATAATAACATAGTAAAAGTATCTACATTTTAGGTGTGCTAAAGTAATAACTAGAGAGTATTTTGTGTTTACCAGAAACTTTATAGCTTGCTTCTGAGTGACTACAAGAGCTGGGACTACTGGGGCTCAGTGGGTGAGACATGAGAATGTACCCTTGACATGTACTGTCTTTTCATTTCTCATAGAACTTAGCTGTGATGAGCATCAAGACTAACTGATTAAAAATTGCTGTCCCAGGCATTATTGTACTTCTGGACCATTTGGCGATGGGATAGCTTCTGGTCAGTGAGCTGTGATCATATTACTCCAATCTGAGTATCTAATTGCTGACATGAGATCTTCCTCTAGGGCTCTCATTTTGGAAGAAAACACATTCAAGATGGTGACAGGACATGGGAGCATGGACAGGGCCAGACTCTCCTCCTGCTGTCCCCTGAGAACAGGTGGCTTGAATGGAGAATGAAATGCTCAGTGTAACCTCCGGAGCTTGAGGCTCTTGAATTACAGCAGCGGTTTTAGCCCCTCTTGTCTTATGTGCAACCTCTCTGCATTTTATTATTGCCTAGAATTATTTTTCAGATGAACAGACTGGAACTGAGGATGCAAAAGTGATTTCCCCATGGCCTCCCAGCAAGCCAGTGGCAGAGTTCAGGTTTTTTTTTTTCTTTTAACGTTTTTATTAAACTTCAGGATTCTTTTCCCCATATGTCACATTCTCTTGCCTTACAAATAAACCTAGTCCAAACTCAATTCTATGGCCTTAGTGTTGCTCAAACAAATTCCAACCGATCTCACAAACCTTGAATTTTTACTTAATCTCTTTCATGTGTCAACTCACATTTCTGTATCCTCTTGCATTGGTTCCGCAATGTTTCCACGAGAGAATCATTGCTGTAAGAACAGAGGCCCCAAGAGGACAGTGCTTCCTAATGACTCCATCCCTCCATCCTCTGCACTCCGTTCCTTACAGACGCCTTGTCATTCTGCATGAAGGGAAGGATTTGGAGGGTGCTGGAGAGCTATCTCAGATGTTAAAAGCTCTTACTGATCTGTTGACGACCAGGATTTGATCCCAGCATCCACGTGGTATTTCATGACTATCTTTAACTACAGCTCTATGAAATTTCATTCCTTCATCTGTGGGTACTGTATACATGGTACACATACATACAGGTAAGCAAAATGCTCATACACATAAAATAAAAATGAATCGTTTTTAAAAAGGCATTTTTCCTCAGTAGGATAAATTTTCTAAAACAGTATTGCTTCATTCCTGCCTAATAATAGTTTCATCTGTTTATGTCATCAATTCCTTTTATGATTATCCTGCTTGACTTTTATTTTCTTATCCTCTAGACAGAGGCTTGAGTTATCTGGAAAGAGAACTGAGAAATGCCTCAATTGAGAAAATGCCCCCACCAGATTGGCCTGTAGACAATTTGTAGGGCATTTAAAAATGATTATTAATTATCGATGTAGGAGGGACCACTCCACAGTGAGCAAATCCATCTCCAGGGAGTTGGTCCTGAGCTGTATAAAAAAGAAAACTGAGCAATCCCTGAGGAGCCAGCCATAGGCAGTGTTTCTCCATGACCACTGCTTCAGGTCTTGTCTCCGGGTTCCTGCCTTGGGATCTTGACTTCCTTAGGATGGGTGGTGATTCAGACTTCCTTTGTCAATTGCTTCTGTTACTGTCATCTAACAATAGAGAGCCAAAGTAAGGATGAGGACCAAATCTCAGTGCTTTGTGCTTCCTGAGTCTGCAATGACCTTCAAACCTCTTACCAAGATCTTGTGGCATTTTCACACTGAGTTAAAGAGAGGGAGTAGGTTGTAAGAACAGAGTTAGAGATTTTCTAGTACCCATCCTTCCTTTTTTATGAGTATCAGTAGGAAGGAGAATGGTGCGACTAATGAATCTCTACCTGTTTGCCCATAAAGATTTATATACTGAGCTTTGTGCTGTTATCTGCAAATCAAATGGCTCAGCTACTCCCACCCGCTTCATGAATGTCAGTAATGTTCTCTCTGCAGTGGTAGTACAAAAGTAAAACCTGATTTATGAAGAAGCCTGGATTTCTAATGCCAAGTGTTCAGCTGTTTTCATGACAAATACACCATGGCATGCTCAGAGAATCTCAGACAACCCAAGAAGTGTGCAAGGTAATTACAGGCAGGGCCTTTGCACTTCTACCTTCTGTGACCAGCACATGAGATATCCAAAATAAATCTGATCTTAGTCAAGGCTTAGATATGGACACAGTCAAATCATTTTTTAATTTTAGGTGATCTAAGGGGACGCTCTGCATTTGAGAAATAAAAAGTTATGGGGCTAGAGAAATGTCTCAGTAGTTGAGAATGCTTGCTGCTCTTCCAGAGGACTGAACTTCAGTCCCTAGACTCCCTGCTATGTGGTTCACAATTGGCAACAACCCTAGCTCTAGGGGCTCCAACACCCTCTTGCCTCCTCAGCACCTGCAGACACAGCTGAGATTTTACAGGCAACAGGAAGTGAACTGCTTCACTGGGTACTTGAGCATATATGAGACCTCAAAGCCTACCTTCACAGTGACACACTTCCTCCAACAAAACCACACCTACCCCAACAAGGCCACACCTCCTAATAGTGCCATTCCCAGTGTAAGTACTCAAAGCTGGCTCCAAAGATGGGAACATTTCTCAGAAAGGCATGTAAATTTCTCTGATTACATCAGATGGATACTAAGCTTATAAAGTAATCATTGAGAAATACAATTTCCCAATATCTCTGTGGCCATAATAAGAGCCTTGGACTAGGGGTATATCTTAGCTAATATGAGTGATGGGATCAAAGGCATGTGTCACTGTGCCCAGCACTTGGGAGGTAGATGCAAGAGGAACACAAGTTTAAGGTTATCCTTAGCTGTGTAGGGAGTTTGAGGTCAGCCTCAGCTATATAAGAGCATGCAGAGGTGTGTGTGTGTGTGTGTGTGTGTGTGAGAGAGAGAGAGAGAGAGAGAGAGAGAGAGAGAGAGAGAGAGAGATGCTCTATTTTATTTCCATGTACTACTTTAATTAAATCCTGTTTCTCAGAAAACACAGACACCCCAGTTCCAGAGTTCTCTCCAGGGAATGTATTAAAATGTGAAAAAAAAAAAAACAAGTAATTAGATGAGTGATGGGAAGAAATAGAGCAAAGAAAGACAGGAGAATTCACCCACATAGCTATGGAGCTTGGCAATTCCTAAGACTAAATGAATGAGTCAGCAGGCCCAATTCCCTAAAGAGCTGACAGTACACTCCCAGGCTACAGTCCAGCAGGCTCCTACCCAAGAAGATTTAGTGTCTCAACTGGAGAGTAAAAGCAGAGAAAAGCCAATATCCTTGTGTGAAAGCCATCAAGTAGGAAGAATCCTCTAACTTGAGGAAGAGTGGTCAGCCTTTTTTGTCAGTGAAGGGTTTAGACAAAGTTCATCAGAGCCGGGAGGATTATGCCCAACACTGTCAGGAAGATTATGGCCTGTCACACTGCAGAAGACCAGTGTTGGCTATTTATACTAAATTAAGGCAGATACTCCCTTTGTAGACTTTGTAAATTCTCAAGGCACACAAGTGGCCAGGCTCCTGCTGAGCTCTGGCATCCAGGTCCTATCCCAGACTTTCCCAATGACTATGTCCAGTCTATCAAGGCAGCAACATGGCCAGGCCTCAACCTGCAAGGAAAAAATCTCACCAATCACTGAGTTTGCCCCAAGATCAGGCTACATAATCCCTCTAATCCCAGGTCACCCTAGAAATACCCATCCCCAAAGAAATTCTATATGAACCAGTGTTCTGCAAAGTTCTCTGCTGCTTTTTACCCTCCTGGGTTTTTCCCTCCCAATAAATCTTTTATGTGATGTTTTTTATGTGGTATGACATTGTGGTATTTCTTGACTCCCAACTTCCAGGATACTTTTCCCTTTGAGCTATAACATTTGCATTGGGGAAATGGTCCCCATGCCAGAGCAGAACTGTAACCATTCTACTGGGCAAGCCTTCTCCCACAGGAGCAGAGCTATTATAATACTTATATTGGAGAAATCTTTTCCCAGCTGGAGCAGAGATAGAATACTTCCATTGGTAAAGCCTTTCCTCTCAGAGCTGTAACACTTAACAACCACCTCTAAGGGCAGGGGGATGCCTTGTTACTCTGGGAAGGAAGTAGCCCATCACTATGTGGAGAATCATGGCCAGGAAAATTACCATGACTGTGATGATCCCAGTACAGAGTTTGGAATACTACCAATTCCTGAGATCTCAGAACACAAAGTCCCACCAATTCTGGAATACAAAATCCTATCAATCCCTAAGCTTCCCAAAGAATTGGGCCACACACAAACACACACACACACACACACACACACACACACACACACAAAGAGTCACCAATCCCAGGCCACCTTGAAAAGTCCCCCACAAAACCCTATATAAGCTCTGTATTCTGTTCAGCTTGTTGCTACTTTGTAATATTTACCTAAATTGTGCTAGCATTAATAAAAACTCAGGAGTTTTGAGAAATTGAGATAAAAACCTGATAGATTCAAGTAACAGTGCAGGGGCAATTGGCTGACAGGTTTTCTTGCTTAAAAAGCCCTGGAAGTCTCCCTCAGCCCCTCCTTGTCTCCTCCTGCCCCTTTCTACCAGACTTTCTCAATCTTCCAACAACTCTATGGCTAATTCTGGTCAGTCAACCACTGACTCTGTCCTTGATTCAAGATGGCTTTAATGTACTGTGGAGTGGCTGAGAACAACTCTCCTGCACCATTTCATCTTTTTGTCTAAATAAAAATAGGTTTTAACTCTAACACAGTAAAACTATATATAATGAGAACAATTATCAAATAAGAAATATATTCATAATGTTCATTCCATTAGTATTTGGCAAATTCAAAAGAAATAATACATTTTCTATCCTATCTTAGTGAATCCAGAGTTTTGTACTTTATTTACTTTCTATCAAAACTACAGAAAACTGTAACTACAACTAACCAATCTTCAACAGCATCAGATATCTGAGAAGGATATAATATTATGTGATTAAACAGGAGGCACAGAGCAAGCAACTTCCAAAGTTAAGAAATGACAGAAACATCTGGTTGCCTTGACAGTCACCCCAAGTTTCCTCTGCAACACTAGGCTACGTATCTTTACCATATTGGCCTAGAATACTTCACAGACTTTTCTGTGAAGCAGTAATTTTGAAGGTTTGTCCTACCTTGTCATGGCAAAGTTGAGCAGTCACTTTCTTTTGTGTCCTGCTTGTCCAGTTTAGATAGCATACTGTCAGTAGTTGAGGCAAGAGCAGTTTTTTTTTGTCCCATGGCTAACCTTACCAGAAATTAAAGCAAACTGCCTGTGAATGTTTTTCAATGCTCACCAACCTATTTGGAAGTAAGTTGATGCTGCCAAGAACAGATGTGCCTTGTCTCACTGTCATGAAAAACCTTAGGCTGTTAAACTATTTTAGATGTCATATTCTAGCTAGGCAGTGATGGCACATGCCTTTAATCCCAGTACCTAGGAAGCAGAGACAGGTGGATTTCTGTGAGTTTGAGCCCATCCTGGTCTACAGAGAAAGTTCCAGGACAGGCTCCAAGGCTACAGAGAACCCCTTTCTCATAAAACCAATAATAATAATAATAATAATAATAATAATAATAATAATAATAATAATCATCATCATCATCAAATAAAGTTAGAAGTGGAAAAATAAATACCATATTCTATAAGTCTCTGAAGTATTTGGAAACCATCTATCTATGTAAAATATGTCTCTGTTTCACCTTGAAAACATACTTAAAATGACTATAAGTTTGTTATAGATGACCAACTATTAATCTGTCTTTCTTTAGTATGCTAAATAGCTTTCAATGACTAGAACTTTACATTGCCTTTTTAAGTGAGCTGCATAGGTACAACACCTTAAACAAAGAGTAGAAACATATATACAGTATAACAAAATCCTTAAATTTGCATCAATATACAAAACTCCATACCAAGGAAAAATACTTCAGTCTACTAGTCGCTTTTTTAGTTTGAAAGTAAATTCAATAATCTGTCTTTTATTCTATCATTTCTCTACCCCCTTTTTCTTTATATAATGAAATCTCTGATTCTAATTTTCTTTGTATAGTTTCTTCCCTGACCATGACCAAGAACAACTGTTAACCAACACCCCTAAATAGTAGAAAACAACCCTGAAACAACCAAAAGTCACCCATGCTAACTCTTGAAAATGTGGTCATCATGTTTTTAAATAACTTCCTGTTATATGGGGTGATGCATCTTTGGAGGACCCTGAAAACTGAGTTAAAGATCAAGTCCTGGGAGAGTGGTGTAGGAGGTCCTTCTGTCTTTGTGTTGCTTTCATTGGTTAATAAAGAAACTGCTTTGGGCCTGCTGATAGAACTTAGGGAGGCGGAGAAAACTAAATGGCATGCTGGGAAAAAGAAGGCACAGTCAGGGAGAGATGCTATGGAGCTGCCACCAGAGTCAGACATGCTGAATCTTTGCCAGTAAGCCACTGCCACAAAATACAGATTAATAGAAATGGGTTAAATCAAGGTGTGAGAGTTAGTCCATAAGAGGCTAGAGCTAATTGGACAAGCAGTGATTTAATAAATACAATTTCTGTGTGGTTATTTTGGATCTAAGCTAGCCAGGCAGCCGGGAACCAAACAAGCAGACCCCCCTCCTGTTAGAGAAGAGCTAGCTGTTGTCCAATCTCAGTATGATGGGAAAGTGTAAGGCTTACCTTAAGTTCTGGATGGAGTAGTCTATGATACTGGACCATCTTAACTAACTACCTTGAAATTGTTCTAGCAGTTTGTAGTCCAAAACTGATCTTTGGGTGGTGTTTGTCAGCTTAGTGGCATTACTACAGTCCAAGTGGATTCATCATTGTGAGGCCCCAACATCCTTTTGGAGACTTTAAAAGTCACTGTGTAGGAATGGTCACAGGTCACAAAGATAACTTAAAACATAAACCTTCTAAGTGTCATATGTAGCAGATTTCAGAGAGGTTATAAAACCACAATCTATTAAAAACGTCTGGGTACAAAAGCTTAATTTCTAATTACCAGCTTCAGACTTAAGCCCAAAATCCCATACAGAGATATGCAACAGAATGGACTCTTAATTTTGGTTTTTCTTCTGTTCCATACCAAATGGCTCTTCTGACATGAGGCAGAGAACTTGAATTTTTCTCTGACAAGCATGCTTAGGTTTAGAGAAAGAGAGACCCACACTCTAACTCCAAAGTCAGCTTTAATTTTTCTTTTGATGGGGGGGTTGAGGCATGGTTTCTCTGCAATATCCCTGGCTGTCTGAAACTCACTTTGGTGAGCAGGCTGACCTCAAACTCAAAGAGATCTACCTGCCTCTGCCTTTGAGGTGCTGGGATTAAAGGTATGAACCACCACACCAGCCTCTGCCAACTTTAAATTTTAATTGAGCTGGGACTACAAAAAGACCATTAGCCTCATATATTTGTAAAGACAGTAGAAAAAAAAACATTTGAGAAGATTTTGTAAGTTTTTTTTTTTTTCTGTTGGAAATGTGTTATACCATTAAGGCAATTTACACGTTTTCTTGGGACATTTTCTCTGGATGATTTTAGTCATCTTCTTCAGGTGTCTCAGCTGTCTTGTGGCCTTCAGATTCTTTGGTCAGATGCTTTTATTCCCCTGGAAAGGCAAAACCAAAATCTTATGAAAATGGTCACCCATCCTTTCTTCTTCTCTTTCTTATAATCTTCTCCTGTAGGCACTCTGCCTGCCCCCACATCCAAGTGATTAAATTGCTCCATACCTCACTAATGATGTCTATTCTTCTGAGTTTTTCTTTCTTCAAGTCTCATTTGCACGGATTCTGTTTTAGCATCTTCGATGTCTGTAATCTTCTGGGAGACGTCTTGTTCAGCCCTAATCCCATTCAGTGCATTTTGCATTTCAGATGTGGCAGTTTTCATCTCTAGAAATTTAATTTCTGCTTTTAAAATAACTGCCACACTGTTCCTCAGCTTCTGAGTATGTGAACAACATAATGAAAATGATCACCCCTTGTTCTGCTAATTCCAACAAGATTGTCTATTCTGGGCCTTTTCAATTTATTATTGCTGTTATAAACAGTGATTTTCTGATTTGTGTTTGGCAATCTCTGATGGATGATAGGTTTTGTGAATTTAGGTTGCTAGGTGTCAAATATGTTCATATTCATATGAATATTATTGGTCTATCCATCACCAAGTTTCCTAGTCTGTGATTAAGTGTTTCAGGACTTTTGTTTTGAAATTTTATTGTCATCCTAAGATTAGGGAATAATTATTCCAGACTCCAAGGTATCACCCTTCAGAGTACTATTTTCAACACACCATTAACTGGAGCAATCTAGTCTTATGAGGTGCAGCTCAAACCCAGGTACTGGGTAAGTCCTGGGCACTGTGACCTCCAGAGTCCCTATCCTGGCCTGAGTGCCTTCTTCACATGTCTGCACTCCTGATGTGATTGGATTGCTCCTTCTGTGCAGTCCTTTTACATCAAACATTCTATGAAGGGAACTCTCATCATGACCCCTGAGCCCTTGTTCTTCCTCCCAGATTAGGAAGTTAGCTGATCTATGCCAGCTACACTTACCTTCTCTGTATACAGATACCACAAGACAAGAATTCAGTACAACTAAAAAGTAGCTTCCATCCCACAGGACCTCTCTTCAACAGTTTTCAATGTCCAGTAGTTAAAAATATTTTCTTGCAACCTTTTCATCTTACTTGATGTCCTGGGCAAAAGAGCAAAGTCAGCCTCTATTAAATAAACTATCAGAACCCAAAGTAGATCTCACTGCTTCATGCGGCCAACTTAAAAGTGAGGCATAAACAAACCACAAACCCTACTCTTCAAAAGTGAACACTTCTCTGGGTTTCAGCTCATTCAAAATGACGTTATTATATATTGACCTCTTATTCCAGACTGCTTCTATTTTTGTCTGTGCTCATCAGAGGTGATTTCTATCCATCCCTCCTATAGTATCTAAAACCCAGTCATCTACCTTCTAGCTCTCTTGATTTTCATGTTCCATACAGGTCATATAAATTGGCTTATATGATAAGTGTTCTTTTGTGTCTAGCTTCTTTTAGCAGATAGTTAAAGCTAAAGTAGAACTGACAACTTCCTGGCTATTGAAAATATGTCTCTGGGGCTTGGGAGGCTCAGGGATTATAAAACACTTCTGAATACCTTGACTCAGTTCCCAGCACCAACATGGCAGCACAGTCATCTAAAACTCCAATTCCAGGGCCCCTGCTCTCCTGTTGTTGTAGACATTCTAATCAGGGAAATGGGACACCAAAGGTCTTGTAAACAAAGTCATTTATTGTGTGGTAGCACAGGCTCTGAGATGTTTTCTCCTCAGGCATAGAATCCTGAATATAGTAGAACAGAGCCATATGTAGATAGATAGATTTATAATATTATATATATATATATATATATATATATATATTTTTTTTTTTTGTGTGTGTGTGTGTGTGTGTGTGTGTGTAGCAGAAACTGGAAAGCTTAATGATTCTCGGTATTTAGGAAAATCTTTTCCAAATCAAAATATGCCCATAAACAAACTGAATAGCGCTTCAGTCGACATACATGAAAAATAACACAGCTAAGAACAGCCCTTTTCAGAAGAGTGACTAGTCAAACAAAGAGCAAACAATCACAAACAGCAAGAAAAATAAGCTCTGGGCTGGGAAACTCCAATTCCCAGACTTGTTCACTATATCATTCAAAAGACTTACTTAGAAACCACCATGAGACCTGCAAAAGAACATTCAAGGAACAGCCCCAAGGTCAGCCAGTAGGGACCACTCTAGCCTTCCCTGGGTCTCTCTGAGCATGTTCAGAGCCTTCCATGTATTCACAGTTCCTTGCATGTGTTTCTAGACCCCCAAGAATGTGTCAGAGCTCCATAAAGCCTGACAGATAGCTCATTTTCTGCATTTGCCTTTAATGGAGACATTGTCCTATTGTCTATTCATCTGTCAGCAGCAGCTTCCTGAAGAGCCATCTAAATTGCCCCTGAATGGTTCTGACAGATGCCCCAGGGGAAACGCTTGTTGCCCTGGGCCAGCTCTAAATCAGGTGGTCAAATGAAATAAATCATCCAAATGCTGTCTCTCAAGAGATCTCTGTCCATGACAAATGCTGTCGGTTCCCTGGGAATGAGGCTTTGCATGACTTCAAGCCTAATTCACTCACTCTTATGGCATCTGGGTGGTTTTCTTCCAGCAGAGCTGGGCTACTAGCCCTCAGAGCTGTCTCGAGAAGGCAGAGAAAGGGATTAGGAGTAGTAAAGAAAAACATCACAGAACCAGATGGTTTTGTTGGGATTTGTCTACTTTTTCCCTCCTGCAATTCCCAAGAGACTTTGGCTGACTTCCTAGTTCTCTAGAAATGTGGTTATATTTTGCCACTCTGTTGCCATCTCTCCTAAATGGCTTTTTGGGAATCAATTTCAAGAAGATTGAGCATAGAAAGCATCATCATAATTATAAAATAAATACTTAAAAGGAGTCAGACCCTCTAAACTGTTTTATAAAGGGAACACGAGGTTGGATAGATAGAGAGGTGAAGGGGAAGTTGGGGGAGGAGGTCAAACAAGAACAAATTGCACTACATGGAAGTCTTAAATAATCAATGAAGATATTATTTCAAACAGGTGTTTGCTGCATATATAATATATATGTATGTATATATGAGATTGTAGTCATTTTATTATGTATGCTACAAAGGCTCTTCTTTTCGAGGTTGAAACCCTAGTGTACTTCAATATAATTTGGACAAGCAGGAAATCACTAGAATATATGAATGTGATGGTTAATTTTGGTGGTCAGTTTGATTAAGAGACCACTAAGAAATAGGAACACATGCCCCTATGTGGGAGATGTTTTGATTATCAGAGCTCTGACAAAGAACCCCAACCCCTAGAATCTCCCCTGATGACGGTCAATTGTCTTCATTTTTCTTCTAGCTCCTTGATGCACACAGACCAACTAGCCTACTGCCCTCATCACCATCAATACTCATATATGGAATTTTTTCTAGGCAACCTTTTAGCCCTGAGCATTCTTTAACCAAACTGTATAGAAACAAAGCAAGCTTCTGTCTTCATCCATGCATGAAATGCAAATCAAAATCACACTGAGTTTTCATCTCTACAAAGTTAGAAATGAAATTCAAAGCCAAATGTGCAATCATAAAGTTTTGATAACCTTGGAGAAAGTGTGGTGGGGAGAGGTGCTGTGGTGAGATTTATAGCACAGGGGTGGCTTGTTTAGAAAATGCTGGTGAGGGTGTGGGGGAAAATGAGTTGGCATAGCCCCTGATGGGAAGCAACATAGATGTCCTGAAACAATAGCAATAAACTGTTGACAGAGGTTTTCTGTGCTGCCTGGTTCCTGCAGTCATTGAGTCCAAAAGAAATCACACAGAGGTATACATTAACTATAAAATGATTGGCCTAGTAGCTCAGGCTTCTCATTAACTCTTATAACTTATATTAGCCCATTATTCTTATCTGTGTTAGTCACGTGGCTTGGTACCTTATTCAGTGGAGCAGTCACATCTTGCTTCTTCTGTGGCTGGGTCAGGATGGCAGACCAAGCTTTTTCTTCCCAGAATTCTCCTGTTCTCGTTGCCCCACCTTTACTTCCTGTCTGGCTACTAACCAATCAGGATTTATTTAAAATATAATTGACAGGATACAGACCATTGTCTCATACCAATAAACCTACCATCTGCCTCAGTCATAGATCATCTCGGTAGGTGCCCAGAAGGATCAAAGTCAAAATGGAATAGAGACAGCAGCATTGATGCATCTGCTGCAGCCTGATTCACAACAGCCACCTTCGTAACTGGCCTAGGTGTCTGTCAAGAACTAGATGGGTGGTGAGAACACACAATGGAGTGGTATGCAGCAGTGAACAGGATTGAAGTCATGCAAGTCACAGGAAAATTGGTGGGGCTAGGGGTCATGGTAAATAAACCAAGTCAAGCCATCTTATCATGTGTGAAAACTAGAATAAAGGGGTGACTATGAAGACATGAATATAGCCATGAACTATCAGGAAAGGAGAGAGTGACTGGGGGAAAGAGGAGAGGAGAGGGCAAGAGAGGAAAGTCAGAAGGAAGAGAGCTGAAGCGAGGATCCTGTGTGTATGGAAATGAAACTCACCCATGTGCAATTAAATAAATGGCATTGATTTCAGGAAAGGAAGCAAGCCTGTTCTTAGTGTGTGTCCTAGGTGGCCAGATTCTGAAACTAGTTCCACACAGTGACTCCTTAGATCTCCCTGGTCTCAGCAATGCCTCTTGGAAAGGTGGGACTTCTGATAATGATGTGTTTCCTTGGGGAGACTTTCAGCCTACGAGAAAGCATTTGGCAAAGAACTATTTGCCTTTGCAATTGGCTGGCCCCATGTCCTCAAGAGCCACTAGAAGGAGGGGCATCTCTCTTCCTCAGACAACAGAGCTCTGCTTTTGTATGGATACCTGCTTTCCTGAGGTGGTGTCTTCCTCATTTTCCCTGGGAACCTCCATTGCATTATTTGAAATAAAGATCTCTCTCTCTCTCTCTCTCTCTCTCTCTCTCTCTCTCTCTCTCTCTCTCTTGTCTTTTCCTCCCTCCTTCTCTCCCTCCCTCCCTCCTGCCTCACATGCCTCATCCCAATGGCAACCTTGGCCTCATTTTCCATTCCCTTCTCCTCTCCCACCCCCAATAGGAAGGAACTTTTTATTTGCTTATTAACTAGAAAGCAAACTCCCCTTGGAGGAATGGGATTTTGAGGTTAAAGTCACAGCTGTTACTCAGTCTGATGCTCCAAGGGAAGTAAACCCATCCATGCATGAGCAGCCCACAAACTCATCCCAGGTTGATTTAAATCTGCCTGATTTAACTTTTTACACCCCTGGAGAGAAATGAGTGCCTTCCCCAGATCCTCATGCCAGATTTTAATGCCTGGAAACTGTGGGCTGTGTCTTCCGGCCCTCCTCCACACTAAAGGAACAATCACATTTCAGATGAGAAACTGCCTCCCACCTGTGAGCTGGGACAGCTACCTGTGTGTGAAAGCAGGCTGTTTTTTCTGGTAGTTTAATCTCAGTCTGCTGCCGTGGGTGACACTTGGGGTTGAAAATGAGCCTGGTGTCTGATGCCCTTAAGATCTGGACCTGAGGATAGCCATTAAATACATTAATTAGCGTTGAGCCTTTGGATCTATTTGCAAAAGTTTGTGTGTTCGTTTACTTCACGATAGGATTTGAGGGTTTGCTCCCAATCTCAAAGGGACCCAATAGCTAAAGGAGGTTGAGGAGTCACCAGTTTAAATAATTTAAGATGATCAATTATTTATTCAACTCTCTAAGCCTGCTTGCTGGAACAGAACACCTACAAAGCTTCAGTTTGCCTCGGGGGAAGAAGTCACCCACTGCTTCCCACCCCTTCTAAAAGCCCATTGGGCCTCTCTTACAAGAATGCTGTCCCCTCTGGCTTTCTTATGTTCTGCCTTTCCTAGAGGGGCCTCAGTTTTATACCAAGTGACACTCCATGACCAGCAGACAGGAGAAAATCCACTGGGCCACAGAATGTCTGCACCCTTGGAACAGAGTGTGGCACTTAGATATGATGTTAAGATCAACAGGGGCACCTGAGAGACAGGCTTCCTCTGGAACATTTGTGAGGCATTATCAGGTTGGATTAATTGCTCTGGGATGACCGTCTCCAGATGTGGGCAGCCTTGTTCCATGTCATGTAGCCCAGACTGCATGAAAAGTAGAAGCAAATAGAACAGGGCCTCTGACCTCTCCTTCCTGACTCTGAAAAGCCTTCTTCCCTTAAAATATTTTCCCTTGGTAACAGAAATGGCTCAGTAGGCACAGTGAGGGTCTAGAAATTAAGACAGATCCATGATGTACAGGCAGGCAGGAAAGGGGCTTCAGACAAATAGTAAAGAAGGCAAACTTCAGGCTTCTTCCTCATCCTCCTGACCTAGGACAAAGGCCAAGGAGCCTTTGTCTCTGATGAGTAGGGTTATTTCCTGCCTGACCAGTTCAGGTTGCTCACATAAGCTCAAGGCCCAACTTGGACATGTTTACCCAAAACTGTAGACCCATCAATTTCCCTTTATTTATCTAAAACGATGACCAACTATAAACTACAGGAGACCCACTCCAGCCCACCAAAGACCCCCAAAAGCCCCAGCCCTTCAAGAAAGGCTGTACTTCAACTTTCCAGGCACCCCACTCTACACTGAGGGGCGTTTTTGACTTTCCATATCTTGTTCTCTCTATCATCTATCTATCTGTCTGTCTATTTATATATCTACCTATCTATCATCTATCTATATGTATATATCATCTATCATCTGTCTATATACATATATATCATCTATTTATCTGTCATCTACATACATATTTATCATCTATCTATCTATCTATCTATCTATCCATCTCATTCTGTCTTTCCCTAATTCTCCCTGTCTCTCTGTATGCACGCTTCCTCAATAGACATGTGTCCCTTCTGTTGACTCTGTTGCAGTACTGTCTGTGCCCTGCCCTCCATCTGTGTGTGTGGGTGTATATTTATATGTCAGTGTCTGTGTTTCTGTGTGTGTTCCTTCTTACTTTTCTTCTTCTTTTTCATCTCTCTTTTTTCTTTTTTCAAATCAGGGTTTCTCTGTGTAACAGCCCTAGCTGTCCTGCAAGTAGCTCTATAGACCAGGCTGGCCTTGAATTCATAGAGATCCTCCTGCCTCTGTCTCCTGAGTGCTAGGATTAAAGGCAAGTGCCACCACTGCCCAGCTTTTTAATAGAAGTGTGGTCCACCTATGATCCTCGCCCCCACTCCTGTGTGTCTGTACATGTGAGCACATGCGTGTTCCTTCCCCTTTAGTAGAAGTTTGTTCCATCTGATGAATCTGCTGCTGTGCATGGTAGCTCCACTGCTGTTTCCTATTGTGCTTGAGAACTTTCCCTCCCTTTAAATTTTTTGACTGGCAAAGAAACCAAACTGAACCCTGATGCCTAGATAGTAAGGGAAGCACATGTTACACGTGGAACCTGACTACCTGAGCTCAGTCCTCGAGATACTCGGGGTGGAAGACAAGAATCCATCCCTGTAAGTTTTCCTCTGACCATGTGCACCAATGCATGCATGCACACACACACGCACACATGCACACACACGCATGCGCACACACACATGCATTCACGAACAAGAGGGAGAGAGAAAATACACATAAAACAAATGAATAAAATGCAATAAAAACACAACTTTGCCAGGTGTTCAGTTACAGCAATGACAAAGGCAGCTAACACACACCTGGGTGGCCCCAAACCAGTCACCTAATCACCTCTTTGAAGGGCACAGAGGACACAGTGCCACGCCCTGAAGAACCCCACAGTCTGTTCAGCAAGACCCAAGAGCACTTTACAGCCTGATGTTATTCCTATGGAAGGCATCCCCACCATGATCAGAAGGTCCACAGAATGTTCTCTCAAGAGTCACCACTTCTGAAATGTCTGGAAGAAGTGTCACCCATGTCCAGAGTGTCAGTTTTTAATTATAAATATTTTTCACCCCAGTGCAGAAAAGGAAATTAAAAGAGCATTTCTAGCACCTTCTCTGCAGAAGCAGAAAGATCACAAGCTAGCGGAGGACAAAGGGACAAAAGCCCTGGGGAGCATTGTCTGTTTACACTTCCATACCAGTACCCTGACACCCTAGTCAGCACCTTCGAAGTCATTGTTAGAATAAAAACAACCATCAGGAAAAACATGGTGATTTACCTAACATGTAAGTCTCAGAGTTTGTCAAACAGGTTTGCCTCAGTAAGCAGAAAACAGAACACAGACATGGAGATAGTTCAGTGTCTTTAGTCCCAACTGAGGTAGGAGGATGGCTTGAAAGTAGGAGTTCAGGACTAGGCTGGGTAACGTGGTGAGATCTTGTCTCTTATCTGGACAGAACAAAACCACAGAAAGCTACAAATGCCAGCTGGGAGCTAGAGCAGCAATGAGAGAGCATCAAGGACCAGGGGGAAGAAAGTGTCAAATGGAGCAGGGAACAAGGCAAAGACATTTCCAACTAGATCAGGACTCTTCTGAGCATGTGTCTAAAACAGCATCCACCCTGTGGTACCCAACCCTAATAGTAACTCCCAGCTCAGGTGGAAAATAAGACACCCTTTAGCTCTTTCCCATCTTGTGTGTATACCTGGACCTGAGCAGACATTTGGGTTGTGGCTTAGTGATTGTCTACTACCTTGAATACATCATCATCTGCCCGGGAGGATCCAGTGACCTTTAAGGATGTTAAGCTGAGGGAATATCATAGAGAACATCTGGATTCCTATGGTGCCTCGGGAAGCCTGGCCCAGCCTCACCTGATCCCACGTCCTTCCCTATGATTTCTATCTTTATAAGCACTATTGATCCTTCTGGAACATTCTGAGAAAACATTTCTTGGCTAATTAGCTTTTCCTATAACAACTGGATCATTTCAAAAAAAATTTCTTTTTTACTTAATAAATCAGCAAATGTAAGAAAAAATACAGATCTAAGCATTAACACACTTATAATCTTGCCTATATGATGGTCTGTGCTTTATGCCTTGAAAGTGGATTCCCCAGGGCTCAGTCTGAAGTCACCACAAAGTGCAGGTGTGACAGACTGCAATGACACTGACTGGCCCACTCTGTCACCAGTAAGGTTGACAGCAACCTCTGTCCCCAGGTGGTCTGGTGCCCAGAGGGGCTGCAATCGGGATTAAGAATTGTGGCGAAGCCTCTGAAGTCCCATCCTTTGTGGCTACCACCTTCACGTGGATGTTTGACCCTGCAGCCTCCCAGGAACCCAGGATAAGGTATGTTTTTGATGGAGACTGCCCTTTGTGCTGTGACCCTGCGGTGACTCTGGTGAGCCTGTGACCCTGCGGTGACTCCTCTGGGGAGGTACTGCAGAACAGCGTAGGGATTTGCTCTCACATTAAGAGCAAAACCTATCTTTTCCTTTGTAAAAGCCTTGACCACCTTGACCACCCACCCCTCCCTCACCCCACTCCTGCATCTCGTGAGCAGGTGGAGGAAAGGGACAGTTTCAGCTCATCCCTGTCTCTGTCCTGGGGGTATCCCAGTTTCATAGCATCCGCATGATAGTATTTTGTCCCATCCTTGTTCTCACAGGTGTGACAGGAGCAGGCAGACCTACCTAAGTCAGACCCAGCCCTTGATCGGTTTCTCAAATCCCATTTCAAAGAAGGTGCTGCTGGGAATGTAATTTTAATATTTCGCCCTCAGCCCCACTACTCAGGAAGGCGGAATCAATGCAGGAGCCCGACTCTGTGGCGTTGATGTCCTTGTTAACTTCTGTGTGCTTTGGCTGGCTTAGCTGAAGTGTTTCTGGCCAATCTAATTAAGAGATTATAATTAGAAAGTGTGTGAGTTAACTTCTAATTTTAAAAAAGGAGAAACCCCAATAATTACATTGTGACGTGATGCTATGCTAAATAGTTTGAATTTTAATTTTATAAATTTTAGAGCATACTTTGAAGCCTATGTGGGGAGTGAAATCTATCATTATAGCTGCGCAGAGATTAAAAGGAAATCACAAATGGAATTAGGAGGCGAGAGCATTCCTACAACGTCACCACATTTCAAGTCTGGCTTTCTGAATCTCCTGATGCTCCCATTTTCTCTATACTCCAGGGTGTCTCTGTTGCCACGGACCGTGAAATAGGCTGACCCTGGGCTCTAGGGTCCCTGGCTGGCTTTTCATGCAGGGACAGCAGAGGTGTAAGCTGCATCACCAAGAGCAAGGACAAGACAGGCAATTTCCCACACTTCTAAAACCGGACAGAGAATATCTGAAGATTAACAGACGATACAGTCTGTCTTCTAGATATACGATGAGGATTAGATGTAGGAGAAAAGAATAAAATAGCACCTAGTACCTAGTATGTTAGTGACTGTCTGGCCGGAGCCTAGAAGCTTTAATGTAATCAATTCTATCTCTCAGTTTCCTCACAAAGGCAGATCACATAAAGGAAAGAATGCAATCAGATTTGATTTTTACAAATTCCACCCTCCACCTCTTATCCTCAAATCCTTACTTCCTAGTGTACAGCAATAGAGTTAAGCGGTTTAGATAAGGTATATAAGGTGTGGGCAAATATGCTCCATTCAGGCAAAAGGACGTTCATTCAAATGGGATCCTTCAGGAAGGGTGGTGCCTCAACACAGCCATGGAATTTTGGTGACAGTGGCAGCCCGGTAGAACAACATTTTGGACAGAGATGGGCCATCTCATGTTGTTGTGTTCAAACATACATGTTGTGTGTGAACTGCACAACTTAGCCACTGCCTATGCTTGTGATAGTGTTCTGTCACCCCACTTTATGGCTGTGTCATGCTGCTTGGCTTAGCCAATGAAATCAGAACAGATATTCTGGACACCTGCCTCGCTGAAAAGCAACTGTGTAGGTTATAGCTGGTGCTCGGGCTCTTTCCTCTCCTGTTAAACAGGGTCTTCTACATTCAGGTCCCTCCAGTCTGAATCCTGGAGTAAAGAAACAGAATGCAGGGCTGTAGCAAAGATGTGTGACAGACAGGAGGCAGCCTTGGAAAAGGCACTGAGATGTGGGGGAGCTCTGTTATCACAGCAAAACCAAACAATACAAATACACTTTTCCTAAAACCAAAGCCCATTAAATGTTAGCTTTCCAAAAAAGGTATTGGCTTATAATGGTTTTAGCAGGAGTTAAGAAGTTCAGTTCTTGTGCATGCTCTAAGTTAGAGCATGGTTGAGTATGTTCCCCTTATGTGGTTGACCGCAGAGTAGAGAGGATGCATGTGAACGGGAAACGTGTTGGTCGGCCAGAAGCAGGAGGAGATGGTTGTGTTGTTTAGAGAGAATATAGAATTTAAGAAGGAAGTACACAGTAAGGCAGTACTTGGAAATGGTCACAATGTAGGTCTCCAGAAATGTACTCTGAGATCCAGTCTTTTTTTACAGGAAGTATTTTGGGTGTGGCCTTCTGTGGGAGAAGACAGTAAAATAGATTGGAGAGGAGAATTTTAACCGTGGTGTTCGCCCCAGTCACCTCACCCACCTGTAGATGGGTTTAGAGGGAAGATGAAAAGGCAGGCCGTGACCACACCATCCCTTAAACATACTCAACCTTATGGAGACACTGCCTAGCATAATCACCAGTTTGGCCCTCTGGAAAGCCTAGATATTACCAGTGAGTAGCATACGTGCAAGTGCACATTGCAGGGTACTTATACTCCTTTATTATTTCCATTATCAGTCTTTATAAAATTCAAATATTAATTAATCCAAATCCAATGGATCTCCATGACACAAGGCAGCAACAGAATATCCAAGAGGAAATCCATGAGGGCCCAGCATCAATAGTAGCAGAGGCCGGGGGACTCGAACCAGACCACTGACTCATTGCAGCGAACATTTAGGGGTAAAGACGAAGGACTGAAGAGTACACTGTGTGACTCACTGTGTCATACTACGGCTTCCACGATGAGAGTTTTCTTTATTCTTTTCTCCTTTGTTTTGCTTTTAAATTTTATTTAATTTTAATTTTCAGGAGGAGGTTGCAATGGCAGAGGGGGATATGAAAGGGCCAAGAAATGAACGGGAACGGGATTCATGATGTAAAACCCACAAAGAGCCAATAAAAGACAGCAAGAAGTCATCTAGTCCTCTGTTGCCTTTTTAAACTTAACTCTTATTTTCATTTTTCCCCATATTTTAAAAATTTGTGTTTTGCAAGACACACCTGGAGAATTATAATCTGAAGAAATGAAATATTAATGATTTAAGAACAGGAATTATACTTATTTTTTCTATTTCCATGCCTAGAAGAGAAATATAAATTACCAGCAAACCATGTGGGTTTAGATAAACAGGGCGACAGGCTCTGAATTCCACAACACCTCCTGAGTCGTGCGATGCAAAAGCCTCCAGCTCTGCTCCGAGTTGCATGAGAACCTCCAGGAAAATTACACCAATGAGAAAAATTTAATAAACTCAATGAGAATGACTCGTAATTAGCACATTAATTAATGCTAATGTGCATAGATTCTCCACGGTGACGGAAATCAGTTTGCCTACTCGAAGCAGATAAAATTCACCTCATTTAGAATGATGGGTTTTGTGGGGGAATTCTTTATTTTATCATAAAAAACTAAAATGATCTTTGATCTAGACTCTAAATTATCATGCAATCCAATGAGAGAGCTATAATTAATAAGCTTATTATACTAAGAATTAAATTTATTTGGAAATGTTATATATAGAAGGAGAGGGAAGGAATAAACATGTTCCCACGCTGACTGAGAAGCTGTGGACAATTGATGGATTCTGGGGAAAGGGGAGTCAGGTTTCATTAAGGGGGTGGCTCCTGGTGGGTCAAGAGGCTCCAGTAGGTACCCCCACCCACCATTCTTGAGTATGTTCAAATTGGGTTTAACGAATTATTAAAATAAAAAAGACATGAAGTTGGAGAAGTAAAGAGATGTGGGGAGGAACAACAGTAAATGTGACATTATATAAAAAATTAAAATAATGAATAAAAATGTTTTAAAGAATACACAAAAATTGTTAGGTAATAGATCACAGATAAATGATTGATAGATGATAGAGAGATGTTGGCTAGATAGACAGAAATGTACCTGATGAAGGAATGCCTGAAATAGGTTGGTTTCTTCTTATGTCCTCTAACTCATACTAAATGTGGGGCCCATAAAAGGTGTGGGAGTCACTATTCTGAGGTTTAAGCATAGTAGGACAATATACTGTAAATAAAATTTTTTAAAAATGATGTTAGGAAGTATCTTAAAATTTCCTATAAACAACTGAAGGCTCCCACAGGAGCCTGCTTGACAAACAGAAACATGAATCTGGAGATCAGTCGTCTTAGGCTAGGCTAATGTGATGGGGAGGGCAGAAGGGAGAGATGGCAGGAGGACGTTCCTTAGGCCAGCCACACCTATCACATATCAGACATAAATACAGCATTTTATCTTCTTCGTTGAATAATTCCTCTGTGAATTGGCAGTTAGTATTTATCCCTGCACTCCAGATGCAGACACAGAACTCCAAGTTCTCTGTGAAATGGTGCCAAGCCCTGTGCGATCTAGAGCCCTGTCTCAGCTGAGCCCTGGCCAGCACCCTTTGGGAGACTTCTGTGGAGTCACAGCTGAATTAGGTCAGATTCTCAACCAGGCAAGCAAAGGATTTTGCTTTAATCTGCCAAGTGTGTAGAGATGTTCTACACAGAACAAGATGACAAATGCATACAGCAAACTTTCAGAAAGACGGCCCTGCATAATCCAAACCCAGTGAAAATGTGCGTCGGATGTCAAATCAGCATAGCTGGAATTAGGGAGCCAGGAAGTTTGCTGGCATTAAGATCCAAAAATGTGTTACAATTTGTCGAAAAGCATGTGCCCTAGACTTTCTACTGAAGTGGTAAAACATCATGACCAAAAGCAACTTGAGGAGGAATGGTTTATTTCAATTTACTCTTCCAGGTAACAGTCCATCACTGAGGGATGTCTGAGAAGGAACTAAAGCAAGAACCTAGAGGCAGAAACTGATGCAGAAGCCACGGAGGCGTGTAGCTTTCTGGCTTTTCCCCCATGACTTGCTCAACTTGCTGTCTCATAGCCACCAGGACCACCAGCCCAGGGGTGGCACTGCCCACAGTGAGCTGCCTCCCCCACATCAATCACTAATGAGAAACATGCCTTATAGACTTGCCTTCAGCCAGATTGTGTGAAGGCATTTTCTCAGTTGGGATTCCCTCCTCTCAGATGATTCTAGCTCATGTCAAGTTGACATAAACTGATCCGCACAGCACAGTTAAATCACTTAACTATCTTCAGAGAGGGCCTGAGATCATGAAACTGCTAGTCTGAGTGTAAATCACCATGATCATTTTGGAACATCTTAAAAGACTTTATAATAAACTTTCTCTTTAGTGCGGCAGTCACACTCCATACCCCCTGCCAGACTTTCTTCTGAAGAAGTAGTTGGTTTTGCAGGGAGAAATATGACAAAGTGCTTCTCAGTAATTGCCATAATTGTACAGCTGAAAATTAAAAACTACCTAAATATCTAATAATATGTTACTGATTCCATAGGCCTGTATAACTCCACAGAGAGTTCTCTGGGTTCTTTAAAATGTTTAACACAGAAAAGATATCAAATGGCACAGAGAGACTGATGTCAGATTTACTTAGTCGTGAAGTACATTGTAGTGGAGTTATACAGTAAGCTTCAGTGCAAGCATGCTGCATGTTTGGTGTGGAGTTATACAGTAAGCTTCAGGCAAGCATGCTGCATGTTCGGTGTGGAGTTATACAGTAAGCTTCAGTGCAAGCATTCTGCATGTTCGGTGTGGAGTTATACAGTAAGCTTCAGTGCAAGCATTCTGCATGTTCGGTATGGAGTTATACAGTAAGCTTCAGGCAAGCATTCTGCATGTTCGGTATGGAGCACTAGCTCACTGGTGAGGAGCCTGAGCTGCTCTTGCAGAGCACTAAACTTAGTCCCCAGAACCCATGGCAGGCAGCTCACAACTACCCATAATTCCAGCTCTAGAAGGTCCTCCGCCCCCTTCTGGCTACTTTGGGCAAGTGCACTCATGAGCACATACCCACCCACAGACACACAGGCATATACATTATTAAAAAGTAAAATCTAGGCCTTTTATATAAAGCGACATGCACATGTCTGCATGCATAAAATTGCACGATGGAATAGCTATATTGATTTATAGTAGGATTAAAGTTTTCTTAGCTGATAGATCACAACATTATAGAGGAGCGTCACTTTTCTATTTACCCTTTGCCATGTTATAATGGTTCTTGTAACTAGGAAAAATGATGTATTTCTATTAATGGTATAACATTTCTTCATGATGTCTGACAGATAATATGTTAGTGTGTGCTGATCTGTTTTTAGTTTCTTGGGAAGAAGACTAAGGCAAATTCATTAACTCGAGAGAACCAACAATGATGTATTGTCTCTGATAAGTGATGGAGACAATCTTTCCATTTGGCACTTGATAGTTAATTCATTTCGGCTTGCACTTTGCCAAGGCAATCTATCAGTGGAGCACCATGGCTGCTAGAAGCAAAATGGTATCTTAACAAGGTGGGCTGTAGATAAGAGCTGCCCAACTATTAAGTGTAAAGGGCATAAGGTAATCAAACGCCATCCTCTCCTGGAGTATTGGATACACACAATGCTATCACAAACCTCTAAAAGAAGAAAAATTCACAAAATGTGGAGGCAATTAGTGCCCAGGAAGAACGTCCCGGAATCAATCACTGATTTGTTCCCTGAAGTTTAAATGTCCCCCCACACACACACACACACTTAAGCTAGAAAATCTGCATACTAATCAACCATGCATCTATGTCTTGTGTCTTTACTGAGTCCTACATTATTAAGTAACAGTGTTCTCCGTCATCTTAACTTTTCAGTGAGAAGCTCATTGTCTCAATGCCTCAAATGCAGCAGTGGAGCATAAACACGGTTGGTTAAGGGTCCCTCACACACCCATGCCTGCTTGCACACTGTTAATTTTGCTCAGGCTACCCACACGTATGGAGCGCCTAGACTGTGATTGGGGGCTAAGCTGGTGCCGAGTGCCAGTGTTGCTAACGGCTGATGGCTGTTAACTGACAAGCTGGAGAAAGCACCACTTCAGGCTCTGCCTAAAACAGCTGCCCCATGCAAGGTGTGGGAAAATACTTGAAGGGACACTAGCCCACTAGAGCAGGTAGCTCTGGCAGGCCTTGCCTTTCTCTCCAATTCCCTCTGCCTTTCAAAAGCCATTAGATTACATCCCTAAAGCTACCACCAAGGTCTATTCCCTTATTTGGCCACTTCTTCCTCCTGAGGCTGACTACCAAGGTCCAGCAATCCAAAAGCCCCCTTTGGATTCACCTAATTAACATGCCCAATTAAAATTAAACACCTCATCCTAAAACAGGGTTTTTCCTTTCACTTTTTTTCCCCCTTAAGACAGAGTTTTCTCTGTAGCTTTGAAGCCTGTCCTGGACTAGCTCTTGTAGGCTCGAACTCACAGAGACCAGCCTGCCTCTGCCTCCCAGGTGCTGGGATTAAAGGCGTGCGCCACCACTGCCCGGCCTCCCCCCTTTACTTTTATAAACTGTCTTTTGTTTATGTGCCATGTTTGTCACGTCATTATCCAGAGACAAAGCTTTGTTCCACTGGGACAAAAACATCTCTGACTCCTTCCCCTTCTCCCTCAGCACCCCCCCCCCCCCCCCCCCCCCCCCCCCCCCCCCCCCCCCCCCCCCCCCCCCCCCCCCCCCCNCCCCCCCCCCCCCGTCTCCTTTACCACTGCTTCCTAGCTCATTCTAACACAGACCTCCCCCTTTTCTCTTCTTCAGAATGACACCTGCAAGGTCATTTAGCTGCTGTTTTTCTGCCTGAGTCAGAAAGCAACCACTCGAACTTTTCTTCCCCACTTAATAAAGGATCTTTCTGTGAAAACAGATATTTGGGTGTGGTTTGTGCCTAATTCAGGGTCTAGGAGGGTGCCCCTGCTGGGCAGGGGTCCCCTTCAATAATAAGGAATGTTAGTGCTGAGAAACAGCTAGAACTGGAGCAATTGCAGGCTCATCTATAAAATGCTGCGTGCTTACGAGAGGATGATGGAGAAAGCCCCAGAGGAGCAGTAGGGGGCTTTGGAGGGCATAGCCACACCCACAACCCATCCAAGGAGAATCTGACTGAGATGAATGTCTGCACTCACACACTGTATTTCCACCCAGCACGTGGTATAAGAACAACCTCGGTCCCTTCCTACAGCCCAGGCAAGGAGGTGACATGTTTCTCTGGGCTGTGACATATCTGCAGAACACATGGCACACTGTCCTGGAATTTAGGGTGGAGTGGAAGATAAGAGGGCAGAGCTAGAGACACAGGAAGTTATAGTGCAAGGCAACACCAGTCATTCAGCTGAAGGTGTCATGCAGGTCCGTGGTGTCCCCTGAGAGTCCCATGGCAAGTCTCGAGTTTCCAGAGGAGGGGAGCAGAGTGAAAGTCCAGGGGTAAGAGGAAGGAGTCAGTGGCCGCTTTCCATGCCGGTGACAGTGACCCTCCAGGACAGACATCATGCTTACACTCACCTCTCTCAGGTTATGGTGGTGCTGACTAGGCAACGGAATCTTGAACTTGTGGCTACCATGGCATATGTGTCAGAAATGAAGCTTGCCCTAAGTTAGGTCTGTGGAATTCTGTCTTAGTGGGTTTAGTGGTGAGCTGCAAGGTTGGTAGCGGTACCTCTGTGTTAAGTATATGTCACGCCTGATTAGTTTCCTGGGTGAGAGGTTACAGCCCACAGCCATGGGATCTACATTCTTCTGTACTCTACCTACTACTTGTAGACCTAGGATTAAATTGGAGTTGTCAACAGTTGGGTGACAAGGATAGCAAGCTATTTAGTGATGCCATTGACCTCTGCTGTGCAATTCTGTGGTGACACAGAGTCACATAGCATTTCAGCAAAGTAAAGGTTTCAGAAAGAGAGAGACAGAGACAGAGACAGAGAGAGAGAAAGAGCAACAGGCTGGGCATCCTCTATGAAGTAGGATGCATATGGCCACTGAAGACCATCTTTGTAAAATGCTTCATGGCCTATCAAGTCTGGCGAAAAGAGGACTGTGTGTCATGCCCCACAGGACAATCCAGACACACTTATACTCAAAGAGTAGGGTTTCTGATATTGTCTACCATGTCATGCCCATGGTCTAACTCTGGTCACAAATCATCATAGTGTGGTAGATAACTTGGATTCGAACATGGCTCTGCTATGTGACCGTGAACATGTTATAGAGAATTTTTAATCCTCAGTTTCCCTGTGCATGAATTAGCCATAACAATGGGCATCATTTCATAGAGTGATTATAGGAGATTATTAGACTTTGGGACTGGAGAGTTGTTCAGAGAGTTAAGTGTTCATCACACAAACACAAGGACCTGCATTCAATCCCCAGAACACACACACAAACACACACACACACACACACACACATCTGGGCATGGAGGCACACAATACCAGCACTGAGGGGGTAGGGACAGGCAGGTTCCAGGACTCATGAGCCCGCCCTCTAGCTGAGCTACTGAGCTTGAGGCTAATGAGAAATGCTGCCTCACCAAGAAGGCAGAAGGGACATGATGACTATGACTTCCGTTCTAGCACTTAGGAGGCAAGGCTGGCTGATCTCTATGAGTCTAGGGCCAGCCTGATCTACATCGTGAGTTTCAGTCTAGCCAAGGCTACATAGTGACCCTATCTCAAAAAATAAAAAAAAAACAAAAGCATAACTCAAGCCCCCAATAAACAATATATTAAAAAGATAGACCACATCCTGAGAAATGACAGAGGAACATGACCTTTGGCCTCCATATACATGCATCTATAATTATTCCTGCATCCTTTACACAAACCTACAAGTACACACACACATGCACACACACACACACACACACACACACCCTTTCTCTCTTTAGCACACATTACAAGGAATTGATATACATACTTTGGGGGCAGTAATGGGCAAATCACCAGTTTTGAGCAATACTGACACTTCCTTTCAGACACAGAGTTGTGAGCAGTTTGAACAATGCAATACATCCATGGAGTCACCTGACACAGGACTGTCAATCATCTAACACAGCCTTCTTCTCTCACCTAAGCAAGCTGGCCTCTGGCTGCATTCCAGGCAGAGTTCTAAAGATGGCTCTGGAGAAGGTTTTGTATGTCTGGATTGGAGAACGCCAAACCTATATTTGTGCCCAGTCCTGTATCTCTTGGGGAAATATTTTATAAACCCTTCTTGGGTACAGATGACAGAATGGCAACAAGAATGCCCACTGGAAGGCATTCATTCGGAGGAAGCCTAAACTATTTCCAGGTGAAGACAGAGCAGACAGCTCAGACCCCATTAATGGGAACTCTGGGAAGAACATGGGGGAGGAATGGGACCACAGGCTCTGTTTGTGTCCTTTTCCCCTGACGTCTGTACTGTATAACCCACAAGATTTCATCACTGCGGGAAAAGCTTGCCTGCATACACTTTTTTACTCCTTAAAGAAGTCCATTTGCAGCCTGGTGGGAATGGAAAGCTGAACTCAGAAGAGCCACACAGACAAACTGAGAACCTTTTGTAGAGGGAGAAGCTTAGGCAAAGTCATAGAAGCGGAATGATGGGGACAAAGGGCAGAAGAGCAGGTGGCTGAGCTGTGAAGATTCTTCTCTGACTTTGTTCCACTGATGTAGGAGGGACCACCTACAGCTGGATCTCAGTCAGGATAAGAACAACCCTGATATCAGCTGCCCTTCAGTGCCTCAGCCCCTCCCCCACACTCCCATCCCCCACTCCTGCCCTGTGCAGTCAGACTCAAGGCTCCAGGTCTGGCTTCCAGAAGGACTTTCCACTCATTGGTTTTTATCTCATATTTCCCACCCCTCAGGTCCTGGCCACCAAGGACACTGTGAGTTCAGTCACAGAACTGGCTTTGACCCAGGTCTTGGCAACACTGCCTGAAGGAACAGATTCTCTAAGAAGGGTTTTGGCATGCAGTCTTGGAGGAAATCCAAGGCATTTTTTTTGCTGCTGGGAGTTGCTTTATTTGTTTTTTTTATCAGTTAAAATCTATATATGTTTATATACAGTTTTCATATTTGTATACATGTTTACATCATTTACTCTCCTTGTTCCTATGTTCACCCCACGCTTTGCCTCATTCCGTCTCAAATTCATTGTGTATCCCAGGCTGGCCTTGAATTTCCTATGTAGCTGGAGATGTCCTTAACATCTAATCCCCCTGCCATCATCTTAGGGGTGCTGGCGGTACAGGTGTTTTCTAGTACACCAGTTCATACAGTGCAGGGCATCAAACGGTTGGTAGATAAGCAATCTACCAACCGAACTGTATCCCCAAGGGGTGTGTGTGTGTGAGAGAGAGAGAGAGAGAGAGATAGAGAGAGACAGAGACAGAGAGAGAGAGAGAGAGAGAGAGAGACAGAGACAGAGACAGAGACAGAGAGACAGAGAGAGAGAGACTGGGAACCGAACAACTAATCTTAAGGCTCTTCCCATCTTAGGCAAGTGCTCTACTACTGGAAGTTTGGGGTAACCTAAAGTAGTAAAACCAGCCTGGCTTGCAAAAGGGTTTCTAAGTTTCTATCCCTACAAATCAAATGATACGGATGAGAGGTGGTCCTGCCCTGGGCATGGACCACAAAGGGGACCTTGTCCTCAACTCAATCTCATGAAGGTCCCATATAGGCCAGGAAAAGGTGTTCATTTGAAGCACACAGTTCTGCGAGCTCAGACAACGGAGCACACCCATGCAACCACCGCTGCTTCCAAGGTAATGGGTCTTTTGTCCCTTGAAGCCTTTATTCAGTTTCCAGACCTCCAAGAAGGGGCTGAACACTGGTGTGCTTCTGCCTCTCTGGCTAGTTTTGCCTCTCCTCAGATTACAAAGAAGCTTTTTTTTTTGAAAAAAAAATAAAAAAAGATGGTATATTACCTTTGTCAGTTTATGGGAATGGGGGATATATTTGTTGTATTTGTTACAGTGTTCATACAGCAGTCACAGAACACCTGCAGGAATCAATTTTCTACTACCACATGAGATTGGGGGATTCACAAGCCATCAGACTTGGCAGCAAACACCTTTAGGCACTGACACATGGTGGCCCAGAGTCTATCCATCTGTCTTTCAGATGAGCATGTCACAGCTGTCACTGTTCCTCCCGGCAGTTTCTGTGGTGGCCTTTGCCTAAAGCAGGTGATCATTCCCTCATCTCTCCTTAAGGTGTTGTTAAAATTCCACTGTTAGGACCATCTGAGCGTTCTCCCCACTCACTTCTACTAGTTTAGAATAAGGACTCTGATTATTAATAGTTAATAATAGTTAATTACCTATTAAACCCCAACTTTCTTCCTCAAATTGGTCCAGCATTGGTCTCTAGGCCACATCAAGCTCATTTTCTTGCCTTCTTCAGGTTCAAAATTTCTTGATTTCTGGATGTTGACAGCGGCTTCCCAACAGTCTTGAGGCTTTTTAAATGCTGTCTTCCTTCCATCTTCGGAAAAGCGGATGTCAGTACAGCCCTTTTATCTTTAGACATTCATTACTTGATCTTCTGCCAGAGGCCTCAAGAAGTTTTTCTTCGGCTTTGAAATCGGGAAGTTTTCCTATGAAGTGTCTCAACCTTACATTTCCAAGGCCCAAGGAGTCTTTGTCAAGTACAAAACTGTCAAGTAACTTGTTTGTTGTTTTTTTCTGGACTTTTGTGAATGATTGTTTTAAAAGTCCTATATTAATTTTTTTCTTTCCTGGAGGTACCAAAACATAAATATTGTTTCTATTTGACCGATCTTCCCTTTTCTACTCTATTTTTCTGCCATTCAGCCATTCAGAAACGAGGGGTTCTGCCTCGTTTTTGCTTTCTTGCCTTTCTTCAATGACTCCTATCATTTTTTTTAAGTCTAAATGTCATTTATTGTAAAAATCTGAAATGATTTTTCCTTTTCTTTTAAAAATATTTTAATCTTAATTTTATGAATATGACATGTATGTATATGTACCATGGGGGTTCAGTCTTTACAGAGGCCAGAAGAGGGCATCACATTTCCTGGAACTGGAGTAACAGGTGGCTGTGAGCCACCTGTGGGTGCTGGGAACTGAAGCAGGTCCTCCCGAAGGTGTTCTTAACCACCCAACCGTCTCTCCAGCCCTTATTTTTATTCCTTACCTGAATTCAAAGTGCTCTCTTTTGTTTGTGTCTTGCTGGGCTTTTCATTGGTGCTCATTTCTGTCTTCAACTTTAGAACTTTTTATATCACGTATAGTTGAAGAATAATAATATCTCTAGAGTACACATTGACGGCGTGTAAATTTCAGACTGGTGAACTGAAGCATTTGCAGATCATGGGCAATGTGATGACTCTCAACCCTTGAGTCTTAGGATGCTCTGCTCCCAACAATGGCTGATGCTCAATTCTTGGGCCTCGAGTATCTGAACCTCAGATTTTTGGACTTGACAACTCCTGGAACCCCTTCAGTGAGCATCATCTGCAGTCTGTCTTTGGCTGTTGGAAGCCACTTCCTTCCACAGGCTCAGTTGACTATTTCCTTCCCCTGCTGATTCCGTCTGCCATCTCAGCTGCCTTTCTTCCCTTAGTATGCCCCAGCTGCTCTCTTGAATTCTTCAGCTGCTGCTGCTCCCATCTCCTGTGCTAGAGCAACTCAGCATGCTCTGCCGTGACAAAGTTCACGAGAAGGCAAGAGAATACCACTCAAGATAAGCCTTTTACTGTGCCCAACGTTATAAGGCCACAGAGGCAACAGAGGGTACCATTCTCCCTACTGCTTTCTGAGTGATGTGGTCATAGTAGAAGGGTGTGGAATGCAAATACAGGGGCTGGAAGGCACCAGATAAAGCTCAACTTCCACGTCCTTCATTCACAGGCTCTGCAGAAGTACCGATCACAAACTTTGCATTAGACCAACCGTAGACTTCATGCTGAAAGACAAGGGGAGGTGCCCCAGGATGACCAAGGTCATGTGGCGTTCTCCAAGGTGTATCTATGAGTGGTGTCTTCCAAGGTCAATGACAGCTCTCTGGAGAGGTTACGTCTGGAGCAAGACCTTTAGCAGTGGGAAGCATGTTTAGCTGTAGCACTCTTTGCAGCTAGACTGGAGTGTTCCTCATCTGGTAATGGGGTTTTAAAATATCCAATCTGTCTTGGAGGAAGTCCAGCTATTGGCCAAAGGTTATGGCAGATGGTTCTTTACCCAACGCTGCAAGGCATGGGAAAGAATCTTGCAACGGACACTTAAGAGGTTGAGTAAGCTGAGTCCAAATTTTTCAAAAGACTTTTTTATATGCATTAAGAAATAAACATGAAATTAAAATTATCTTTAAAAAGATTAAATTTTCATTATGTGTGTGTACACTGAAAGGGAGGCACAGGCAGTTGTAAACTGCATCATAAAGATGCTGGGAAGCAAACCCAGGATAGCACAGGAACTAACCATCAACGCAGTCCTGGAAGGCCTTCTGTGCCTGAACTAGCCATTGCCGCAGTCCTGGAAGGCCTTCTGTGCCTGAACTAACCATTGCTGCAGTCCTGGAAGACCTTCTGTGCCTGAACTAACCATTGATGCAGTCCTGGAAGGCCTTCTGTGCCTGAACTAACCATTGATGCAGTCCTGGAAGACCTTCTGTGCCTGAACTAACCATACTAACCATAGACGCAGTCCTAAAAGGCCCCGGTGTAGTTTTCCCTTTCCATGGATATGAGAGCTCCCTATGTCTTCATCTCCCTTCTGTTCATGTTCTTTTCCTACTCCCATTTAGCACTTCGAAGACTGCCCTTTCATTTGCATCTGGGATGCTCTTCAGTATGTCAGACACTGGCATTTTAGACCAAGTTTTCTGGTGACGATTTTGATTTAGCCATTGACTGTTTCTGAAGCATCGATCATATAAAATACTAATTTTGTATTTTAAAATTCAGCTATTGTTTATAGAATTTTTATTGAGGAAATTTTTTTTCACATTTACTTATTAGCTCATTCACTGCTGCTCATGCCTCCTGTTTGCTGCAGGGATCTCCTTCCCTGATGTAGTGACAGTTCCTTCTCACCTGAAGACTATGTGAGACCACATCTAATTCTTCAGCTGGTTGAAGAATCACAAAATCCCATACTGGCTCAGACATCAGGCTCATAAAGTTGAACTAGAATCCATAAAGTCCACTAAGTTATAGATTAACCCACTTTCGTTGTATCTATCCCTTTACCCCTTCCATAACAAATGATCTCATTAGGATTCATGGGCTCTCCTTCAGAGCTACTCTGCTAATTCCACACTGAATTCTGCAGTACCATCTCTACTCAGCCGGATTTGGGAACCTGGGCTGCTGACGGTTCCCAGCAGGCTCCCTCTGTGGAAACTGCTCTAAATGCAGTCTTCACAATTACAACCAGGCCTTTTTCTAGGGCGTCCCGTAACCAGTGCCACCTATTTCTCTATATTAAGTTTTATGCAATTCGAGCACAATTCTGTATCTCCCGGGGAATCTTCTAAGGCCTTCTTATACCCGTATCGTAGCTCGGAATCAGCTTGTACCCTTCCATCCTCACAGCCCACTGCATGGAAAAGATTATCTGTGGGTGATTTAATGCCATGAGTTGTCTGAAGATACGTACTGGGTTACCTATCAGTGGGCTGGGTATTGGGTATATATTATTAATGGCTGAGCCTTGATCTGCAGGAGCCACACAATATTAAGAGTGTCTTCTAGTGAAATAGGATAAAACTCCAGAGAACAGGAATGCCCTGGCTGGAGCAATGTGCTGCTTTCTATTGCTGAAGAAGTATGTAGGTTATATTAGTCAGGGTTCTCTGGAGGAATAAAACCTATAGGATGTATAGTGTGTGTGTGTGTGTCCAGGCAGTCCAACAATGACTGTTTATCAATGGGAGGCCCAAGAATCCAGTACTTGCTCAGTCCACAAGACTGGATGTTTCAACTGGTCTTCAGTATATGCTGGAATCCTGAAGATGTAAGCTCTAACATCAATAAAGGAATGGACTTGCCAGTGACATAGAGAGCAAACAAGCAGGCTGAAGATGGAACTTCCCACCTCAAAGGATCTGAATTAAAGGTGTATTTTCCTACCTCAAAATATGCACATTAACAGTGGTCTTCCCACTTTAAATGATTTAATTTAGAAAAAATAATCCCTGACAGGTCTGTCTAGATTCTTGGGTTTTGGTTAATTCTAGATGTACTTGAGTTGACAACCAAGAATAGTCATCACAAGTCAATACATGTCAACTTGACATACAATCATATGCTTAAGACAAACTTGCTATCCAATTGAAAGCAATAACCAGGCCATAACTATACCTACAAGGATATAACTATCATACATACAATAGCACACACATTATGTATTAAACCAAATAATAATTATGTCTAACATGATATAACTATCCTTCACACAACTGCAAGCATACTATAAATTTTATAATAGGTGACAACCTCCCTTGAGACATTCTTTTAGTATCTCAAACTTAGATATGGTAATTCTGATAGTCTCTTAAATGATGTTATATTATATGATAGAGAAATCAAAGGAAAAAAGAAGTCTGTGTACACATTCTTGACAAAATATGGCAGAAACATTCATGTCAATTTTAATCTTCATTTATTAAACTGGTCACGTGGCCTTTGCTAGTATTTATAACTACCTTCCTTTACTAACCTCCATTTTCTTCCACCCTCAGCAAGCACCTCAACAAGTCTTGGCTCTTTTTCTAGAGGAGTGACCCATGTTTTCATTCCCAAAGGGTCTGTGCCCTTTATCATCTTGTCTGGATTTGGAATTATAGTTTCCTATTGACTTTGATTATAGGGCATGGTAGCACCAAGACATGCCCTGAAGGATCTCCTGCACTCCAGACATAATCTTTGTTACTTCCATTGTGGAGAACCAATCCAGTTTCCCCAGGGTAGTCTGGATCAATCACCCCTCCTAACACTGCTATTCCTCTCTGAATCTGTTGACTTAAGGGGATCGGAAGCTCAAGT
>NW_026068098.1:2061523-2129065 GCF_014885135.2 Alexandromys fortis | reverse complement strand
GGGGGGGGGAGACTCTGAGCTTCCACTTCAATGGAATGTTTCTGGTGTCTTCTGACCAGAGATCTCCCTACTTTGGAACCAAAACTTCTAGGCCAGCAGAACTAAGGGTGTGGGAACACAGAGAAAGTGATTTCCCAGTGTGTCAGTGGGGGTGACAGTGAGTGGAACTAGAGCCTTTTCTAAGCCTTGATTCTTGAACCTGTGAATCCTGAATATGGGAGAAACCATACCATGTATAGGATACTGGTCCAAAGCATATAGCACCTTCTGGAGAATGCTGCCCCAGCCATCCAGGCTACTATCAACCAATTAACATTAGAACTGAATCTACAAAAGGCCATTCCAACTTTCTCTCAGGCCAGTTTCTTCAGGATGGTGGGGAACATGCTAAGACCAGTGGATTCCTTGATTGTGGGCCTGCTGTCACACTTCTCTCGCTGTGAAGAGAGTTTTGTGGTCAGAGGCAATATTGTGTGGAATACTATGAAAGTGGGTAAGGCATTCTGTAAGCCCACTGATGGTGTTATTGACCTGCAGAAAAGACGAATCCATAACCAGAGTAAGTATTTACTCCACTAAGGACAAAGGGTTGTCCTTTCCAAGGAGAAAGTGGTACAGGGTAGTCACCCTGCCACCAAGTTGCTAACTGGTCACCCCAAGGAACTGTACCATATCTAAGGATCAGTGTTGGCCTCTGCTCTTGGCAGATCTGGCACTCAGCAGCAGTTACAGCCTAGTCAGCCTTGGTAAATGGAAACCCATGTTTTTAAGCCCATGCATAAACCCCATCTCTGCCACCATGGCGTCTTTGTTCATGGGCCCACAATGGCAGGGATGGCTGGGGAAAGAGGCTGAGTGTCCACAGAATGGGTCATCCTATTTACATAATTACTGAATGCCTCCTCAGCTGAAGTCATTTTTTGGTGAGCATTTACATGGGACACTAGCATTTTCACATCTTCGCCTATTTCAGAGATCTATCCACATACTTCTCCCCCAGATACCTTCATCACCAACTTTCCAACCTTGCTCTTTCCAAGTCCCTGATCATCTAGCCAATCGCCCAGCTTCAGCTCATGAATCAGTGAGTAATCACACACCTGGCCATTTCCCCTTCCAAACAAAATGTACGCCCATGTGTACTGTCCAAAGTTCTGACCACTGTGAAGATTTCCCTTTGCCTGGCTCCTTCAGGGTTGTACCAGAAAGGGGCTGTGATGCTGCAGCTGTCCATTTCTGGAATGACCCTGAACGGAGTACAGAACCATCAGTAAATCAGGTCCCAGTCTTCTGTTCCTCAGTCAATCAAGGTTTGGGTATACTTGAGGATGTAGGTGCATGCTCGGCAGCAGAAAGCATTATAATAGAAATAGAATCCATAGACAGCTGCGCAACTTTTGTAACTTGCGTATACCTTCAGAACCTTCTTGGGCCTACACACATTTCTATGTGCTAATGGATTGCTACTGTGCCATGTTCTACTTTATAACTCGGTGGGTCAGATAGCACCCAGCTCACAAAGGGCAGCTCAGGTAACTTGTTTCATGCAATATGTGTCAGTAACATGTGTCATGGTAACTTGTGTCAAATTTCAGTTTCCACTAAGGCCCAGGGGCAGCCCAAGAGCTGTCTTTCAAAAGGAGAATGGTTGTCGGCAGATGATATCTTGCTCTAAAATCCCAAAGGTCTCTTCTGTAATTCACATGTAGGGGCACCTGCCGGAGGCTCTACCTAGCATCCCTATCTGTCACTAACACCTCAGACACAATTGAATCTGCTGGCTCATATGTTCCCTAGTGGTAGAGCAGCCTGCACAGCAACCTGGACCTGTTGAAAAACCTTCTCCTATTCTAGGCCCCACACAAAGGTGGCAGCTTTCTGAGTCACTTGGTGTATGCATCTGAGTAACACACCCAAGTAAGGATGTGCTGTCTCCAAAATCTAAATAGGTTCAACAAATGTGCTTCTTTGTTGGTAGTGGGAGGGCCCGGGTGCAACTTATCTTCCTTAGAATGAGTATCTCTTCATGACCCATACCACTGGACTTTCAGGAATTTCTCATAGGTAGAAGGTCCATGAATTATGGTTGGGTTAATTTCCCATCATCTGAAGTACATATGTGCTGGCTACCTCTTGGCTCACTCGGTCCAGTAGGTATTGTTGTCAACACAGAGCACCAGTGTGATACTTTGTGGAAGAGACAGATGATCAAGATACCTTTGAACTAAGTTATAACACAGGGCTGGGGAGTTAATGTATCCTTAAGGCAAAACCGCAAAGGTCTACTGCTGACCTTGCCAACTGAAAGCAAATTGCTTCTGATGCTCCTTATGGATATGTACCAAGAGAAGGACATTCTCTTGCTAGATCAATAGCTGCATGCCATGTACAGGGAGCTGTGTTAATCTGCTCAACTAAGGCTTTCACATCTGGCACAGCAGCCGCAGCTGGAATCACTACTTGACTGAGTTTTGACAGTCAACTGTCCTCCTTCATGATCCACCTGTCTTCTGCACTGGCCAGGTAGGAGAGTTAAAGGGAGATGTGGTGAGACTCACCACCCATGTATCTTTCAAGTCTTTGATGGTAGCACTAATTGCTGCAGTTCCTCCAGGGTTGTTACTGTGGTTTTTATTCACCATTTTCCTTGATAGAGGTAACTCTAAAGGCTTCCATTGGCCATTCTAACAATAATAGCCCACTCCACAGGTCAAGGAACCAGCTGTTAAGTATATCTTTCACAAATTACATATGTTGGGACTAGGGAAAGAATTATAGGAAGAGTTTGGAGAGCCACTGGATCCACTATGAGTCAGACTTCAGTCAAAACTCTGTCAATTGCCTGACCTGCATAAGCCCCCGCTTTAAGTGGAATGCCACAATATTTTTTGAATCTTCCAGAACTAGCATCAATTCAGAACCAGTATCCAGGTCTGTTCAGACCCTGGAGAGTCTGATTTTTCTCCCTCGTAAGAGGCTGTAGGTCCCCCTGGGGAAGGACTGGCAAAAAGGTAACGGTGAAACTCTTAGGTGTTTCATGAAGGTACTTCCTCAGGGGAATCTGGCTATCCCTTTATTTAGGTGTTTCTGGATCTCCAAACTGCCTCAAGTCTGGAATTTGGTTCATATAGACTGAGATTCACTTTTGCCACAAATCAATGTAGCATTTCTTTCATTTGTTTGAGAAATTTTGAGTTTATACAGATAAAACAAAAACACAGTAGTCTTCTTATTTCTATTTCATGCCTAGAAACACCACAAGGGATTAGCTGGTACCAAAGGTCCATGTGAGTCATGCTACTATAAAATTCTCTTTGCCTGTGCTGACCATTGCACGTCAGGCAATTATGGACATTCCTTCATCTATGTTTCCCATTATAATAACTACAATCACCTTGCCCTCAGCCATTCCATGCTGCTACCTGGTCCCTGATACTTGGGTACCCAACTAAACCCATTATATTAATTTATACAAATGGCCAACAGAGTCTTCAACCCTAAGATCTAGTACAAGGAAAAGGATGACAATAAAACTCTTCAAATATTCTGGGGCTCCCCTCCCTGTGATTTTGCATCTTATAGGATTAACAAAGAGCATGTCTTCTAGGTCTCTTCTTTGTGGGGGATTAGGTTTTACACAGGGCACCCACTCTAGCATTGCAAATTCCCTGTGTCTTAAAATGCCTTCATCAACACTAAGCCAAGGGGTATCAGACATTCTCAACTCCTTTCCAATAGGCTATTTTTTGACAAATACTTCAGCATTCAAACTGTTGAAACTCTTTTTTTAAACTGTGCAGACTTCCATAGTAAATCTAGTGTCTCCACTCAGTGGGCCCATATGAATAAATTCAACCTGATCTAACCATGTGTTCCTTCCACCATTATCCCACACCCTTAAAACCCAGTCCCACATACATTCCCAGTTGTCTGTTTGAAGGAACTAGCAAGTTCATCTCTTTAGTAATGTAGCTCATCTCCTCGAGCACTGCACTTTGTATCTCCTCTCCAGGAGCCTGCTTGGCCTTAAGTCTAGTTATAAGTCCTAGAGAAAACTATTGCAGAGCCTGAGGGCCACCAGTGTTGACTTTCCTGACATCTCCTTCTGAAAAATTCAAGGCTGGTTTAGTAGGCAATGAGGGATACATTTCCTAGGTCAAAGGTGGAAAAGGCAAGATTTCAGAGCTGGGGTTGGGAGTACATTTTCTGCTGAAGGTGAGGAGACTACTTCCTCAGGTGAGATAAACCATTGAGAAATGGAGGGAGGGTTCAAAGTTCAAAGCTTCAATAGGGTATTCCCACACACCTCCATCCCAAGTTATAGGATCTCATATATATGCATGTGTGTATGTGTGTGTGTGTGTGTGTGTGTGTGTGTGTACAAAGGAAATTTATTAGAATGACCTATAAGCAGTGGTCTAGCTAGTACAGTAATGGCTGTCTATCAATGGAAGTTTCAAGAATCCAGGAGCTGTTCAATCCACAAGGCTGGATATCTTAGCTGGTCTTTAGTATTCACCAGAATCTCTAATTCCAGCAAAGGAATGGACTTCACAGTGAGATTGAGAACAGAAGGCAAAGAGAGCTAACTTCCTCCTTTTGTATTTTTATATAGGTTTCCAATAGTGTGGTCCAGATTAAAGGTAGATATTCTTACCTCAAAAGATATGGATTAAATGTGGGTCTTTATAGTTCAAATGATTTAATTAAAAAAAGAACCCCTCTCAGGTGCACCCAGCCTTCTAGATGTAGTCAAGTTGACAACTAAGAATTGCCATCAAGGGGGTCGGGACAATAATTAGACACGATAAAAGGAAGAAAAGCCATTAGTCATCTTTTAACAGCGATGTGGAATCCAAAGGGATTGCATCAGTTTATAAAAACAACTTTCATCTTCTACACCCCAGAGTAGAAAAAAATATATATGTCCACATAGTTCCAAGCTTACTTACAAGGCAGGTTAAGGCAAGTAACATTCCAAAGAGAATCAAGTTCTCAACCCCAGCAGCGCCACAGTCAAAGCCTTGGTTGAAAAGAGTAGAACCCTATAATTGGACTAAGAAATACATAATGGAAATACATAATGAAAAGCCTTGATTCCCAAACCTCTGCTCTTAGGGGCCAAATTCTTCCAGTTAAGACTAGCACTCCCGATTTGCTTAAGATGATGCAGAGGACACTGCCTGGCAAAATATGTCTTCTGTCTCCACCACCAGCAGTACCAGCACATAGGTTTACATCCTCTTCTCCCAGTCCCTAGACCAAAATCAAGAGATAAGGCAAGAGCCTGGGTGGAAATATTCTGGGTCTATCAATACGGTATCAAAAGAAAAGGTATCAAAAGATCTGCAGGATTGAGTCCAGACGTTCTCAATGTGCCAATAAGCACACTACCTCACTCACGAATCAACATAAAGTCTCAGGAACCCCTTCTCTCCTCTGAAGAGGAGACCACTCATTCCTCTTTGGAGAAATTTGTTCAAGTTAAAATACTTCTGAAGTGGAATAAATATTTTTTATTCATGACTTACATTAAATACATATTGAGTACCTACTGTATAGTACATTAATATATATTAATCTCATTTAATACTTAGGCCATGCTTGAGATGTAGGCATAAAAAGGATGGAGAGGCTATTTAATTCCCATTACTGCCAAAGCAAAGGAAGATAGAATACATCCTACATCCTGTGACTAAGGTCATAAGGCCAAAGACCTGAAATATCTCGTTTACATAAAAATATCCCTTGGCAGAAGTCTTCCATTTAGCGTTCACAACAAATAGTGGAGCCCATTCAGTCAATCTATGTCACCTGTGGGCTCTTCAATGTGTTGTTTTATCTAAGTTACTTCTAATAAAGATTAAGATGCTGCTCAGAAGAAAGACAGCACTTTGCAGTCATCAGCCAGGCTTGCTCCTTGGAATGTCCAGGCACAGGAATGGGGATGCTGGGGTGAGCTGAGAATTCTTCCCCAGCCCTTCTGCCCTGTGTGCCAGAGCAGTCCTCAGCTGATGGGTGCTTTTTCCTGAGTTCTAGGGCAGTGAGAGAAGACTAGCTGGGAGATCAGCCTTAGTTCATCTCCTGCTGGCAGAAGCCTCTATGGAAGGCCGGTGTTCCGTCGCAGGAAAACTGGCAGTGAGAAAGCAGGACTCAAAGATCTCTTCCTTTCTTCCAAACCCAGCCCTGTTTCTGGGCCTACATCTTTCCTTCCATCTCTCTGTTTCCTCTGCCTGGCCTCACCAGAGTCTGTCCTCCAATTTCTGTCAATCCTGAATTGATAGACTCAAGCTTTGTCTTGAAGCCTCTTCCATGGCATTGTTCCTGGCCCTTGCCAGTGTCAGATGCCTTGGTCTCTGTGCATAGAAGGGTCGACTCTCTGAATTTTGGTGAGGTGTAATTTAAGAAGCTTTTTGAGACCGTGAACTTCCAAAGTGTTTATGATCTTCCTTCCTGGGTCTATGTATGGAGTAGACATAGTCAAGTGACCAACAAATGTTTCTTAGACATGGCCTTGTCACCTGCCTCCTTCCTCCCACAAGCATCTATTTACTACCTGATCCTCCCACTGCTGG
Source organism: Alexandromys fortis (assembly GCF_014885135.2). NCBI lineage: Eukaryota > Metazoa > Chordata > Mammalia > Rodentia > Cricetidae > Alexandromys > Alexandromys fortis. The sequence goes on along the minus strand of NW_026068098.1, from coordinate 2,122,490 downwards.
CTAAAATGAGATAAGCTCAGAGGTTGTCCCTCTGCCTTCCATTAGGGAACCAAGACTAGGATTTTTCAAAAGACTCTTGACATAGTGGATGCCTACCTACTTCCAGCTCCCACATCTTTGCCTTCTTTGCCTCCTCCCTCAGACATGTAAGTAGGAACCTGGAAAATGCCAATAAATCTCTCAAGCCTAACAAACTGACCATATAAAGTGTGGTTGGTAAAGTATATAAGGAAATACAGAGAAGCTGATTTCTGACAGCCCCAATAAGCCGATAATCAACCCGGCATCCACCAAATACGAGGAATTATCATTACCATCACCAACAGAAGGTGACAAACCATGAGTGGCAAAGCATTTGCTCTGCTCACCAGTACAGCTGCTCTAGTTTGCCTTCTGTTGCTGTGATGAAGCACTGGCCAAAACCAACTTGGAGAGTGTCGTAGTTAGGGTCACTATTGCTGTTATGAAACACCATGACCAAAAGTAACTTGGGGAGGAAAGGGTTTATTTGGCCTATTCTTCCACATAGCAGCCCACCACTAAAGGAATCCAGGACAGAAACTCAAGCATGGCAGGAGCCTGGAGATAGCAGCTGATGTAGAGGCTATGGAAGGATGCTGCTGCTGTCTTGTTCTTCATGACTTGTTCAGCCTGCTTTCTTATTGAACCCAGGACACCAGCCCAGTAATGACCCCATTCACAGTGGGCTGAGCCATCCCACATCAAGCACTAATTAAGAAAATTCTCTACAGCTGGATCTTACAAAGACATTTTCTCAATTGAGGTTCAATCCTCTCTGATGACTCTAGTTTGTGTCAAGTTGACAAAACTAGCCAGGCCATGGAAAAAAGATCTTATTTGGTTTAGGATTACAACCCACTGTTAATGGAATCTGAGGCAGGAACTGAAACAGAGACCATGGAGGAATGCTGCTGACTGACTTGCTCCCGTGGCTTGCTCAGCCTGCTTTCATGCAGCCCAGGACCACCTTAGCTGCTCTCCATGACTCCTTCATGCCTTCAAAACCAGAACTATGAGGGATGCTTATACATGACCAAATCTGGCTAGAGCTCAGACCCTCTGAACCACAGCTTTGATGAGCTGACTCGGAGAAAATACTTTCTAGAAGAATTTGCCTCCGTGATGCTGGTCTTATCTTAACCATAGCTTATTTTTCAGGCCCAGCTAATCAGCGCTAATTGTCCTAGTAAAGCAAAAGTTTTGCTTCAGTGGTGCTGGTCTCTTGTTAATTGTGGTTGACTCTCAGTACCAGATAACCAGAAACCACAAATGAATTCAAAATGTCATGCCAGCTGCCCTAACAGAGTCTTTGCTTCCCTCTGAACATTTACAAGCCAGGCCTCTATGCCCTGTGCTCTCAGCATTATTTTCCAAGTTCCCTCAATAGCCCATTAAACTCCGAACACACAATGGCTTTTCCTGCCTAAAGTTCCAAACACTGCCACAATCCTTCCCCCAAAACAAGAGGGTCAGGTTCCTCGCAGCAAAATCACATTCTCCAGTATCAGTTTCCATCCTCGTTTGCTTTCTGTTTGCTGTGATAAAATGCTGACTAACTCCAGCCTGAAAAGGAAAGCGTTTCTTTGGCTTACAGGTTATAGTCTATCATCTAGGGAAGCCAAAGCAAGAATTAAAGCAGAGACCCTGGAGGAATAGTGCTTACTGGCTTTCTCAACTACTTCTCCTATACAATACAACACCTTCTGTCCAGGGATGGAACCATCCACAGAGGGCTGGGCTTTCTCACATCAATTTGCAATCAATAAAATATTCCCAAAGACATCCCCACAGGCCAATCTGATGGAGGCAATCCCTTCATTGAAGTTTTCTCCTCCAAGGTGACTCTGGATTATGTCAAGTTGACAATCAAAATTAGCCTATGTAGCAAGCAGCTGGTTTGACTGAGTCTCATGCACCTCACCTCACAGAGGTCCAGAAGGGTGGGCTGTGGTGAAGGTATAGCATTTGCAGAAATCCCTAAAAACCTGGAAAACGTCAACAGTACAGACAGCTTAGTATACTTGGTAGATTCCAGACCATCAAAAGACTGTGTAAAAAAAATTAGACAGAAATTGAAACAAAACTCCGTGTTGTCCTGTGGATTTTACATATGTGGCACACAGATACATACATACATACATACATACATACATACATACACCCACACACACATAAAGAAGCAAAGACAGTGGGGGTTCAAGTCAGATGTGCTGGAGTAGCAAAGAAAGTCTTTCCAATTGCTTCATCATCCTGGGTTTTCCAGCTCACTGTGATCATGTGCCATTGACTATAAGCTCATCACCCACCAAGACCCACCCAGCTGTAAGCCAATCACTCAGCAAGGCCCCATCTTCATCTGTATAAGCCTACTGCTCAACAAGGCCCAGCCGGCAGCTGTATGCCATCCATCACCCAGCAAGGCCCTGCTAGCAGCTAGGGCTTAACCTGATAGTGCACTTGAAGTTTTCTAGCTTACAAACTGAAAACAGACTTGCTATAAAACTTCAAGCTGTGGGAAGAAACACTCAGGGTATCTGGTGTGGGAGCTAAATGAAAACGCACAAATGTCTGTAGCAGGGATCTCAGGAGCCTCACCAACCCTCATCAATCCAGTCCTTGCTGAGCAGCCTCGTGGGTAATCACTGTTCCTTTAGCTGATTCTCCAGGGAAGGTTCTGGAAAGCAGTTCCATGGCACAATATCCAATTAAGCTGAACCCCCCCTCCTGAGATAGAAAATCACTCTTCTAACTTTTGGGAAAGATCCGGTTTCCATAGCAAAGAGAATATTGTGCTGTCCTCTTAGAGAGCACTTCAGGGTTTTGCAAACTTTCTTTTTCATGTCTGTTATTTCATCACATCCCACAACCTAGTGCAGCATCAAGAGGAGATTTTTATAAACTTGGGAGAAAAGGTGAAACTTTGTTTGACAGCCAGGAGCTCTGTGTGTTCACCCAGGGTCAGCAGCAAGTCTCCACCAGAGATGGGAGATACAAGTTTAAGCCAGCAGGCCGCTGGACTACAGCTTTAATTACTTCCACACCTTCTCCTGTGGCTGGCCATGGAGGCAGGTCCTAAGTTTAGCCATCAGCACCCCCCCCCTGCTACTCATGCTTATGCTGGGTCCCCAGCTGTCCTTTGTCCCTTGTGCTCCTCCGCATGGCATCCCAATCTTCTCAAGTGACTCCAGCCCAAGGTTCTCTAGGGGCTTGCCTACCCTCTTCCTTGAGGGATCCTCATCTCAGAGCCACTGGGGTCACCAGGCCTGGACTCTGCTCTCAAGACACTTCATGTCTTTCCAGAACCCTTGTACAAGCTGTGCAATGTCTTGCTGAACGTAAAGTCCCGTGTTTCCAAGACCAGAGGACCAGGGCATCCTCTATCACTCAGACCTAAACTACAAAAAGCAGCTTGGAAAGTTGTTCAATGACCTGCTTAATTATGTGTGATAAGTTGTATGTCCTTTCTTTCTTTCATGTGTAAGTGTGTGTATGTGTGTTTCTCAAGTGTGGAGGCCTGAATTTGATGTTAAGAATCATCCTTAAACACTCTTCCAGCTTATTTTGGGGGTAGAGTCTCTAAATCAAACTCAGAGCTCACTGAGAGAGAGCAGATCATGAAAACCAGCAAGCTCTGGGAATCCTTACAACCTCGAATGGCATTTACATAGGTCTTGAGCTTCAGTCCTCACGTGTTTATCTACTGCTTCGAGCACAGAGTCATCTCCCCAGCCCGAGTATATCTCATAAGCCTTTGATGGGGCAGTTGAGTGAAGCTTTAGGACAGTCTTGCTTGGAGGCTAAATGGGGCCCCAGACCCCTCATCTCATATACTGCAAAGCCAGTCTCCGCTGTGAAGTGGTATGGTTAAATGGCCACCACACTACAGCCTTACCTTCTCAGACAATGCAAATGACACTTTTTTTTTCTTATTTTAGACAGGGTCTCACTTTGTAGCCTAGGTGGCCTAGAAATCTCGATCCTCCCACCTCAGCTCCAGAGTGCTGGGATTACAAACACACATTATCTCTTTTGCTTTATGGAAATGTCATGGCTACTGTTTTGGTGACGCTGTGAGGCAGACAGTTACCTATACATATTTGGAATAAGAAAAAAAGGGACCCAGGGTCAGCAAAGAGAGTATCCTTGGGAACTACTATGAGAAATTAGAGTCCCCACAATACTGAGTGGAGATTTCCTCTTAATTGAGATGCCCTCTCTTGGAAGGGGGCACTTCAGACTTGGGAAGTGAAGGAACCTCCCCATGTAACAACAGCCTGAGAGAGAGAGGAGGCTCGCTGACTTGTAGAGCTGCCCCAAGCTGTGCAGTGAGCTCCCGGGACACAGCTCCTCTGAGAGGCCACACAAGCCAGGCTCATGCTTGGTGAGTAACCCCAACTCATTGGTTCACTGAGCCAAACACAGGTGATGTCACTTCTTTAATCTGTCACCTATGTTCTATCTGGAGTGAGTAGCATTTACTCACGTCCATGAGTGTGGGCCCCTGGTCTCCCTTATTCCTGGGGTGCGTTGGCGGGGACAGTTTGTTATCAGTTAACTAAGCTTCCTGTGTGTTTCCGTGCTATCCCTGCCCCACCTGGTGATTTAGCTGCAGGCAATCTTCTCCATTGTTAATATGGTAATTTCCCACCTCCCTGTGTGGAGAGATCTTTGTGCTGCAGTTAGGTAGAAAAAGGCTTCCCCAAGTCTGAATAAACGGCATTCGCTTGATCTCCTATCGAATGACCCTGGTCTCTGTCTCTTGTGTTCAATCTCCAGGCCCTTGCCCGGACTCGCTTTCGGTACAGCAGCGCGCGAACTGTACCGAGGGTGTAACACCGAACTCGGGTGTTACACATGAGAAAGACACATGAGCAAGGGAGCATCACGCTCGCCCATACAGCAGCCCAAGGTCCCAATAAGCAGACTCTGGTGCTGAGGGCCCTGAGGTCGCTGGCAAGGGACCTCCAGTGTTGCTGCAAGTGGTAGACATGGAGCATGCATGGCAGTACCGTGAAGTTTCTCCTACCTGCTCTCTCTGTCTCCTTTCCCTCCATTCTAGTGTGGGCTGACGGGAGGTGAGTCGGCAAACCCTGACTGCCTTCAGACTGCCCTGGCATCTGGATCATCTGCTCCAGAATTCATATCGAAAGATGAGGGAGCTGAGTAGAGAGAGCTTAAGTTACTTGCCCAGCATCACCCAGACCTCAGTGGTGAACTCCCCACAGCCCATCCAGTCAGGCACTGGCACAAAAACTCCGTATTTACCCTGGTGACGTGGAGCAGGATATGTGCACTGCTATTATATCTGTATTTACACAGAAAAATAACAAATATTCATGCTAGATAGCAAAGGGAGAGGGAGGGCAAATGGAGGGGGAGGCGAGAGGAAAGAGTATTGTAAAGGGGCAGAGGGCTTGCTAACACCTGGGTGGGTGTAAAGATTGCAGGGTCTCTGTTGACTTTTGCCCCAAGGACATGGAATCACGTGGGAGGTTTTAGTTGCTGCTGTACTCCTCTGTTCCTCTCCTCGTGCCATCTCAAGCCTAGATAAGAGGCTGGTATGTTTGCCATCTCGTCACCTGTGCCACTGCTGGTCAGACTCTTATCTCTGTGAGTTTGGGAGACTTGACTATGAAGTTGAAATTTCTTGAAGCAGTTCACTTCCTTGCAGTTCACACCAAGCAGAAGCCATCAGAATGGAGGGCTGCAGGTTCCCGGGCGCTAGGGTGTGTTACAGTGGATTTCCACGGGGGACACCTGAAAGGCTTATGTGGAATAGTCGTGTGCTAGAAAGCCAAGAGACTGATCTCATTTAGTTCCCCAAGCACAGTACACTTACCCTGACCCAGCAACCTCTGTGGTAGCTGCATATTATACCTGATGTTCACATTTTTATAGGAACTGTGCACAAGTTCTCTGTAATGCAATTAATTAGAAGCACACATGAGTTGTTTGATAGACTTTTGTTATAGTTAATAGTCTTGTCTATAAAACCTTCATAGATGAAGTTTAGATACAATGATGACCAGAAGTGAATCCTATATGATAGAGAGTGTACTGGTTGGTTTTAACTGTCAACACAACCTCAAGTAACCTGGAATATAACCTTAATGACGAACTATCTACATCAGGTTGGCCACTGGGCATGGCTGGAGGGCAGGCAACTTGACAGTTGATGTAGAAAGACTCAGCCCACTGTAGATGGCACCATTCCCTGGGCAATGGATGCTGAACAGCAGAAGAGAGGAGAAAGTCATCTGGGAGCAAAGAGCAAGGATGTATTTGTCACTCTTGACTACGCATGTGTTGTGACTAGCCTCTTTAGTGCCTGTCTTGACTTCCCTAAAATGATACACAGTAACTTGGAATCGTAATCCAAATCAGCTCTTTTCTTCCTAAGTTGCCTCTTTGTGAGCATTCTTTCACAACACAGAATTGAAGCTGGATGAGAGAGTGAAGTGATGCCTTCTTGATGCTTCTTTCTAGCCTAGGCGCCAACACATCCCCAGTTCCCCCTGCCTTGGGCTTGACAGGCAAGCATCTTCCTGAACAGGTCTAATGTGTCATCCCGTGAAGTGCTACAATGTGATGTGGAAGCTGGTGAAGGGCCCTCTTGCGACTCTGTTTGAGTTAGGTAAGTGGAGACCCTCAGGAAGGCCAGATAGTTTATCACCTGCCCTGTATCAAAGACCAGAATGCCAGTCTCTGAGGAACACCAAGGCCAGGCTGAATCTCTCATGGGATTCTGGGTGAGAACTTGAAACTTCTTCCCATGCCAGAAACCCAGGGCTGTGTGCTGAAGGCGTCTGTGGGCCAGACAGGGACATAAGAAACAAATTTTATAGGCAGTGTAGAGATTCCTTGGGTCCCAATCTTTCTACATTTGTTTCATGGACCAGAGATGGATGCAACCCTATTTGTTAACATTTAACTATGCATTCCCTTCAAACTGCAAAGTGTACACAATGCTCATAACAAGATAAATCAACAGCTCTCAGTGGGGAATCAAGAAATCAAAGACCATTTTCCATCCTCTCTGCTACAAACCCCTCCCCAAGATAAATGTTAAAACTTTAGTAGCATCCTCCCCTGTGATTTGTCATGCTCAAAGGTGATGCCACACGTAGTCACACATAGTCATACACACAGAGAACCCTCAAAATGCAGACGTCTTCAAATTTGTGCTACTCAGAAGAGTGTCTTTCTCAACTACACCTTGTTATCTGGCTTCGTAGCAGCCCTTACTGTTCTACAGACTGGTGAGCCTGGGTGGGTTCCACTGCTCACTTGCAGACAGAAAGCCAATACACCAGTCTCTCTCTTCTGCCAGCTCTGTAAAGAGTGCTTCAGTCTTTTACAGTCCTGTTTATAGCCTTATAACAACATCACTTCAGGGGCTAGAGTCCCCCAAGTTGCTTCTGTCTGTCAGTAAACAAGTACATTTTCACTGTGTTAGTTTCTTTTGGTCATTTTGCAAAGCCTCTGCTATGTGTTCCAACACAAGCACAAAGCTCAACATTGCAACAGTCCCACTATTCACCAGCACGTCTCATTCTCTGTTAGGACAGTGAGTGCATTGGGATGTTGCTTTCACAACATCTACTTTCACAAAGGATCTACTTTCACAAACATCTACTTTGGGTCACAGGTTGAAAGAGCCTTGGGTCCTTGTCTCTGAGCAAAAGAGAGCCCATCTTCTGAAGTAATGAAGTCATATGTGAGCCAGACTGAAATCACACACATCTTTCCAGGCTTGACTCTTAGCAGCCTGGTTTCAGAGCAAGCTCCATCCTCACTCACCTGGTCCTCCAATTGCCCTCACCATAGTTTCCTGAGGGTCAGATGTGGTTTTTCTGCTTACAAGGCTGACTTACTTGAAGCTACCTTCAGCATAGGCTAACTCTGTTATCTTTGCCAACTCTGGTGGATATGACAGATAACCACAAGTCTGGAAGCTTAAAGCAACAGACAAACCTTTTGACAGTTCTGGAACCTGAAGGCCACTAGCACGATCAGAGTCTGGTGAGGCCTTTTCCTATGCACTTAACAGTGGACATGTTCTTGGATCCTCCCATGGTGGGAAGAGGCTAAGCTAAATCTCTGGCCTCTTCTATCTCAGAAGGGATGGAACCTTTTGAGTTCATCAATTCATGATAAAAGAAAATTACTGAGATGTCTTAACTTTAATTACAAAGTTCAGGATGTTGAGAGAGTCGTGGAGTGTTTTTTTTTTTCTCATAATGAAACATTTATTCTAGGGTGAAGGAGGAAGGTTCCCAGGTAGTCCTTCAGTTTTCAGTCTTGGGCTTGCTTAGGATATAAATTGTGAATTAAGTTTTGCATATGGTATACATGAATTTTCATTTTTGTATGTGGAAATCTACTTTTTCCAGTATCATTTGTCATAGGGACTGGATTATCATTTCTCTGTTGTCTAGTTCTGGTATCCACCCCAAAAATTGTTTGGCTGGATAGTCAAGGGTTTGGTAACAGACTATTCTGTTCCACTGGTCTGCATTTTCACCTTTACAACAGTGGCACACCACCCTGCTGTAATGGGTTTCAGGGCTACAAATTGTGAGGCCTTCAACTTCACAATAGTTTCCAAGATTGCTGTGGGTACTCAAGGTCCCTTTAAATTCCATACAATGCTTAAGATAGTTTCTGCTTCTGAATAAAATAAATCGTTTGGATTTTTATCAAAGTTTTAGAGTGGTTAGTGTCCTAGCCTTTCACACCCATGGTCAGACTTATCACTAAATATGTTAACCCTTTGCATTCTATATTAAATGAGTTGTTTTCTTAATTTCCTTTTCAGATTGGCCATTGTTATTATCTAGAAATGCAATCGATTTTGTTATCATGTATTTTATTTTTAATTATATGTTTATATATAACTAAATAGGAATAAAGGAATAAATTAAAATTACCCCTGCAAGTGGGTATATGCACGTGTGAGTGAATGTGCCCACGGAGACCAGAAGAGGAAAATGGATGCCCTGGAATTGGAGTTACAGGAAGTTCAGCTGAGAGTTGTCCAATGCAAGTCCTCTGAGCTGAACTCAGATGCTCAGTGTGGGCAGGATGTACTCTTAACCACTGAGCCATCTTTTCAACCTCCTACAACTGATTTTCTTATATAGTATCCTTCAATTTTGCTGAGCACATAGCTCACCAGTTTCAACCAACTTTTGGTGAACTCTGTAAGGGCAGCATGTAGAAAAAGGCAAGACACACGTGCTACGAGACAAGCCTTGGTGACAATGGCTGCTTGCTTGATTCATTTATTTTGTAAAAAAAATCAACCCCTGGATGTTAGCTCCTCTGTACCACTCAGTCTCATCTCTCATCTGTGCTTGGGTGAAGTGCACAGAATATTGCCAATTATTTAAAATTTGGTCCAAGCCAATATAAATTGGCAGCAGGGGACAGACAGGTGGGATTAAAATGATCTGAGTGATGCATTAAAGGTATCTGACTGTCTAATCTTTTTTTGTTGTTGTTGTTTGATTTTTAAAACAAGGTTTCTATGTAGCTTTGGTGTCTTTCCTGAAACTAGTTCTTTTAGACCAGGCTGGTCTCAAACTCACAGAGATCCGCCTCCCAAGTGTGCCACCAACACTCAGCTCTGACTGTCTAATCTTTCTTAACCTTTGAAGACTTTCCAGAAACTAACTGCTGAGTGATGTAAGATTGAATCTTTCTCATTATTCCCTATTTAAAAGATTATCAAATATAACAGTTTTCAAATTAAAAATATTTATAATCTGACTCTATACTTAAATTTTTCTCTTCCTCCTAATTTGAATAAGATATTTGAAGCACTATTTATCACATTAAAATATCATTCTTGAGAGGATTTTTTGCTTTCTTTAAGTTGGTCTGTAGTATCTGAATCTTCTATTGAGTCTATGCATCAATTTTATAAATGTAATTAACTTGTCAAGCAAATAAAAACTTTGAACCATAATATTTGATGTCACAATGTTTCAAACCTTGCTTAGTTCTTATACAACAAGTAATTTCCCCTAAATTCACTCAGACTGGGGGAGAGTAACACCTCATACTTAATATGTGGCAATTCCGCAAATCCATTGCTTTGCATGCCTAAAATTGAGGTCACTTTTGCATTCAGTTTGCTGTAAAATTTGGAAATTTGCACCTTCCAGAAAGTGTGTTCAGCAAAGGCTGCTCTTTCTCAGATAAACAAACAACTGTATTAAAGCAGTTCTGTGGCTTCCTTGATATCCCATGACCAACTGGTGACAGAACCAGAACAGCAGTTAATTGGCCCAACTCATGAATTAACCAAAACAGAAGGTAGAATTATTATTATTTTTCTTTGTAACAAGAAGAGGGGAATGAAGAAGAAGGAAACATTTTCCTTAAATGGTTGGAACTAAGAAGGACAAAGAAGGAGATTTTGTGAGAAAAAATAATTGAGTCATGAGCATGACAGAGTAATTGCATGTAATCTACATGTATGTGTATGTGTCTTAACATTAGCATACCTAGGTACACAACAGAAATGTCTGTGGTCCTGGAGAATGGAAAACAGTGCACTCAGAGAACCTACTTTGAAGCACAGAACATCCAAATGGGAATCCAGTAAGGAGGCGGTGGGTGGAACGCTTTAGACCAATGGACAGGACAAACATCCACAGAGCACTCCACCCAGCAGTGAATACAGGTCCTCCTCAGGACCACCCACAGAGCTCTCCATCCAGCAGTGAATACAGATCCTCCTCAGAACCACCTGCAGACCATTCCACCCAGCAACAGTGAATACAGGTCCTCCTCAGGACCACCCACAGAGCTCTCCATCTGGCAGTAAATACAGGTCCTCTTCAGGACCACCCACAGAGCTCTCCATCCAGCAGTGAATACAGTTCCTCCTCAGGACCACCCACAGAGCTCTCCATCCATCCAGCAGCAGTGAATACAGGTCATCCTCAGGACCACCTGGTTCTCTGGGACACGGCACAGCCAAGGCCACAAAGCAAGTCCCAGAGACTTTGAGAATACTGTGAAGCCAGACCCAACAACTCCAAGAACCCTGAAGGCATGCCAAGTTATCTTTCCAATCCTAACAGGATAACTCTAGAATCAACAGTGAAAGGAAAATTTAAAAAAAATACAAATATAAAGAAATCAAACATCCTAAACATGACCAAAGAATAAATCAGAAGGGAACCCAGAAAAAATCTGCAGGCAAATAGAAGCAAAACCACCAGAAACTAAAGCTTACTGGATATAGTAGAAGTAGTGCTAAAAGGATGTGCACGGCTGAATGCCCTTGTACATCTTAGATAAGCAGCCTACTTTTGAGGCTCAAAGTGTCAACAGCAGCAGGAAGCTTGATTCACCTTGCTAGCCATACAGCCAAGGGACTACCCTGGGACCTCCACTCGGGTGTAGTCTGGATCCTGACATCCAGCATGGAAAAGAATTTTCGGATGAGTTGATGAGATGCAAGAAGACAGCAATAGTGCAATAGTGCACACCCAAGGAGTGGGTGTAGGCATCTCAAGAGAGAGAATCGCATCTAAGTACCTTAATATTGGCTACATGTGTGTGTGAAGTACACACATATACACATACATGTGTGTATATGTGTATACATAATTTATATACTTATACATACGATTTGTGTCTTTTGAAATTATATTATTCAAAAGATATAATTTATACCAAAATATTTGTGCTTGCTTACTTTTATCTAAAGAATCTTTCATAAAGAAAGTTGTAGCTCTATCCAACAGGCTTGGAAATCAGAATGCTGGCAAGATAGAAAGACAGGTCAAACAGGGCAAAGGAATTCTCATTAGACATCAGCCACAAGGAAGCCGAGACCTGTCGACTGACAACATGGGTGATAATCTTGTTCTAGATGTTTCTGGGGAAAAATACAGGTTGACAGATGAGAAAGGGTGCTGGTGAGGTCATATTCAAAGGTCACACATAGTTTTGCCTTAGCATGACTATAAGCTATTGCAGCACATTTGTTGAAAATGTCTCTCAGAATGGTTCAGTAGGTAAGAGCACTTGCAGCTGGTCCAAAGGACACAAGTTCGGTTCCTAGCACTTACACCCTGGCTCACAACTATCTATCACTCCAGTCCCAAGATTTCCAGCATCCTCTGTAAGCACCAGGCATATATATGGTACACACAAAATAAAATAAATAAATCTTAAATAAAACAAAATGTCTCTAAGAAAGGGAATATTGCAATCTTGGCAGTGGTTTTCTTTAGTCGCCCTGAAGTTCTTAACTCTGGGCCAGTGAGAGACTTAGAGCAGGTCTGAGGGAGTGATGGAGTATTCGCCTGTCTTGAATTCTCTAGTTGTTCATGTCTATCTGTTCTGCCCGAAAGGAACTGAACCAAAAAGAAAGGAAACTTCTCTCCGTATCAAGATGATGCCTTACAACTGACCAGTGCTCTAACCCGGCTCAGGTGCTGTTTACTTTTCTGTCCCTCTATGTCTTCGGGGTCACAGCATGCTCATGGAATTGTGGTGATCATCCAAGGTACATGAGAAAGAATGGGCGGTCTGCACCAAGTCCAGCCTGCCCTCATGGCTCCACTCTGGGCATCACAGTGGCCATGCTGCCATCAAGGCAGCAGCCACCACATTGGAGTTAACAGGAACAGTCTGGAGGGTAGAGCTATAGGCAGGAGAAGGTAGGAAAGGGACAGAGATGTTGGGATGAAAGAAGGAAGAAGAGGCACAGATGGACACTGGGGAGACCCCAGATGTTACTTCATGCAAATGAATTAGAGCTTTTCACATGGGAGTAAACTGTTTGACAGCCCAGGGGTGGTTACCCATTTAAGCGAAGTGTTTCATATTTAGTTTGGTTTTCTGTTCCTTTCTGTTTAATGGTTGGTTTAGTAAATGGTGATCTGAATGCTCTCTGGAAGGCTAATTGATTTTACAGGTTTTTTTAAAGCAGCATATTCAGATGCAAATGAACACAGCTGCAGCTGCAGAACTCGCTGGACAAGTGGCTCCAAGAATTCAGGCATTAATGTGTGCTTTGCCAGTGTTTGTCTGGGACCTCCTGACCTGCAGCCAGCCACCAGGTCAGAAGGGTTTCCTGCCTGGGAACCAACAGAAAGTTTCCTCCTCTCAGAATTGAGTCAGGGACTTGGTTATTCAATCACTCATCCTCCCAGGTTCCCACACTATTCTTTCTGCTTGTCTCAGTGTACTTATTCTGGTTTCAGCAAAATCCAAATAAAGAAAAGCAAAGCAGGGCACTCTCGGAGTCTCTTAGCCCCATTCAGGCATGAGTCTCTCCTGTGGCCTAGGCCTTTAAAATAGTCAGAGAGTAGTTACTCCCATGACATTCATGCCTCTATTGTACCAGTTGTTATTATAGCTCAATGGGGTTAACAGTTGGATAAGAACATTTAATATGTTTCTTCTCCAGTATCATAAATAGAAACTGTGGCACTACGAGAATTATTCGGTGCTATGGGACAATGCTCTTGTACCCTGTAAAGATTTGTCAGTTGTATTGGTTTAATAAAATGATGATTGGTCAGTAGCCAGGCAGGAAGTATAGGCAGGATGACCAGAATAAAAGAATTATGGGAAGAGGAAAGACTCAGTCTGCAGTTGTCACCCAGACACAGAGGACACAAGATGAGAATGCCTCACTGAGAAAAGGTACCAACCCATGTGGCTAATGCAGACAAGAATTATGGCCTAATTTAAGATGCAAGAGTTAATAAGAAGCCCGAGTTAATAGGCCAACAAGTTTATAATTAATGTAGACTTCTGTGTGTTTCTTTGGGACTGAATGGTTGTGGAACCAGGTGTGACAGAAACCTCTGTCATCAAGTTGGTAGGGATGAAATGTCCAGATCAGTGCCTGTTTAATTTTTCCATGTTCTAAGACTTGAGTTTATGTGATGTTATCAGCAATGGGGTCTTAGTATCAAGTTCTGAAGAATAACCAAGAGCATTGGCAATAACCTATAATGTTTGGCATCCATGGGACTTCACTGACTAATAACTCCAAATTAGAAAACACATTCATGACCCTGGGTTTTTTCTATAAGGAACTTGAAAACACACATAAAAGTATACTAGTAACACTATAATGACTGAGGAGGTTGTTCCTATATGTGTATATATGTATGTATAAGTATGTAAACATATATGTCAATGAGAAAAGAAGCCACAAATTTCAGGGCAAGGAGGGGAATAGGGGAGGGTTTTGAGGTAGGAAAATGAAGAAGGGAGAAATTATGCAACTATATTATAATCTCAAAAAATAAAGAATTTTTAAAAAGAGCACATGAAGTTGGAGGACTAGGGAAGGGATTCAAGGGGATGGAATTGAGAGTAGATTGATCAAAACACATTATATGGGTGTGTGAAATTTTCAAACAATTAAAAAAGATAATTTATGGAAATGAAAAATTATCTGCATAAAATTAAAGTGCCATATAAAACAAAAGCGTACAAAGTTTAGAGAAAGTTTGAAAGCACTACAACTTGCATGTTCTCTGACAGCCCTTACTTGTACCCTGTCTCAAGTGACTGCATGTAATTTTACATTGTTAAATTTAGTCAGCTGAATCATTACAATTCACATCCTGAAAATAAACCACAATAATTATGTCAACATAAAATGCCATTTTTTCTTTATTGCACTGTCCTGGGAGACACGATAATTTCCGGTTAGCAACGAGACTACTGGAGACACTTAGAACCATTGTTCCAAACCAGAGACATCTGGGATCTAAGAAAACAGAGGGGCTTGAGTAGGTGGACCTCATGCGTACGTGAACATTTCAGTTGATGCAGTCTTTAGGAAAGATTCTGGCTAGTGTCTGAATCTGTTCTTCCACAAAAGCCAAACTCCAACCACCCTTCACAGCACTGAAATGTGAGTCTTCTCTACTCTGAACCACAGCATGCTGTCATTTGTATGATGGTCCCTACAGGCCCCAAGTCAAGGCACAGTCCATGGGAGATGGTAAAGTCTTTAAGAGGCAAGGCCTAGAGAAAGGTCATGACGTTCCTGGTGTGTGGCCTTAAAAGGGATTGCAAGACCTGGCTTTCTCTTTCCCTTTGTGTTTACTGGCTTCTGAGGCAAGCTGCTGGTCTCCCTGCAAAATCCCACCATGATGCCCTTAGCAAAAGTTCAAAGTCAGAAGCCACCTGATCCTTGTTGGGAACCTCCAGGACAATGAGCCAGAGGCTGGAATTTAATGGCTCCAACTAATTTGCTTCATGCGAATGTCTGTCTCCTGTTCCTTGCATTGTGAAGCATTTCTACTACAAAGACAAAATAATTCCATTTTATTTGCATGTATGGCCTATGCATGTGGGGGTACATGTGTATGAGAGTGTGGATGTATGCATTGACATACATGCATGTGGAGGCTGAGGAAAACATTAAGTATTTTTCACTATTACGGTCATGTTGTCTTGACACAGGATCCCTCACTAACCTGAAATTTGCCATTTTGGCTAGCTGGTCACCCAGAAAATTTCTAGAATCCACCTGTCTCTACTTCTGGATGCTGAGGTTACAGGCATGCACATTTATGTCTGTGTTTTTGCATAAATAAAAGTCAATCTTTTATGCTTTCAGAACAAGCATTCTTATTTACTGAACTGTCTTCCTATCTCTTAGGATGCAATTTTAGAGAAAAATGTCTTTGCCTAAATGTTTAGACCAAACAGGCTTCTTGCATCTGCTTTATCATTTCTGTACTGCTTATCCAACTCATTATTCCTGGCCTCCAGTTATCCTTGTCTAAGACACTCCAGACTTGCAGGAGCCCTAGATCTCTGCTGCAACTTGCACACTAGAACATGAATGAGACTCCAAGAGGGAAAGCGGCCTCTCAGAGAAGGTGTTTCAGTGAGTGTGGAGGCCTGAAAATGTGAGCCCATTTCCACGTTGACCAAAGGTCAGAGAGTTCGAACTTACCTCTAGTTCCTTTCAGGTTATTGTGCTTCTACTTCAAACAAGGGTCCCAGCTAGAGGTCCAGCAGAGAGTTCTGCTCTAGCAAGGTTATTGTCAACAGGAGTGGCTAATAGCCAGACCTTGAACTCCAGGAACAGAGAAGTAAATCTGTTCCTACCTCAAACAAAAGTCTAAGGATCCAACCAAGTTCCAGTTCCCTTAAGGAGATAACTTTGGATTTCACCCAGGGAGTGGTTTGCCTACAGAATGTTTTGGTCTAGGGTGTAAGCATGACTTGTTTTGTTCTAGCAACAGAATGTTTAACTGTGAATGTAGGCTGCCACCTTCAATCCCAATGTTGTTCATTTCCTTGTATCACATTAAAGCAGTCTTTGTCTTACTCTTACTGTTTGGGGTCAGAGGTATTTTAAGCAGGTGGAAATGAAATGCGGGTGAATTTCAGTACTCACTGGAATTCCTTCCTGATACTATCCTATATGTTTCTCCACTTTATTATTTTCATTTGCGGCTTCATATTCCTTACCAATATTTTCTAAATCCCCATGCCTCTACCCTGGAAAGAGGTATTTTTGTTGAGGCTGGTCCCCGACAGGCAAAGGCTGGTATTTCTGTAGGGAACCTTGGAAACTGGGTAGAACAGGGTGATGGTGGCTAGTTTAATGTCAACTTGACACCAGCTGAAGTCATCTAAGAACATCAGTTGAGAAAATGCCCCCATAAGATCAGTCATTGCAAACCTTTAGGGCATTTTTTTTTTAATTAGTGACTGATGTAGGAGGACCTAGCCCATTATAGGGTGGTATCACTTCTGTACTGATGGTATATAAAAGCAGACTAAGCAAGCCATGAAGAGCAAGCCAATAAGCAGCACCCCACCACGGCCTCTGCATCAGTTCTTGCCTCCATGTTCCGACTTCATTTGAGTTCCTGACAGGGCTTCCCTCAATGGACTGTGATCAGGATATATGAGACAAATAAACCCTTTCCTCCCAATGTTGCTTTAGGTCATAGTGTTTCATCACAGCAATTGTGACCCTAACTGAGACATGGGTTTCTCCTCCCTCCAACCTGCCGCCTCATGTGTTGTGATAATTGAATTAATAGATTTATTATATTATATAAATAATACATTATTTATGTATAGTTATATTATCTGCATATATTATTTAATAAAATTAAGTCATTTTTGACAGCACTGCAAGTACTCGACTTGGGAACACCCAGGGACATCCGGGCAGTTGTGGTTTGAGCAGCAGAGCTCCATCTGAGCTTTTCTCTTGGCCTCCCAAGGGAGGGCCCATGGTAGTCATACCTTTCCCAGTAGGAACTTGGAGGCCTGCCACTGAGAACTCTGTCCTCAGCTATTGTGACCTTTATGTCCTCACTATTCACAATGAGATGCTAATGAGTGAGAGAGAGGATGTGGGTTCCATTCTGCGTGGAGTGCGTGACTGAATGAGGGGATGAGTAATTCAGATTCATAAGAACCTACAGCATTTGTGGCTGCCCACACCTGCATTGCAATGCACTACTCAGCTCTGAGTATGTGGAGTGTGCACTTTGCACTATGTGGGCCCCCACACCACACAGTGCCCACAAACACAGAAACCCCTTGGCTCAGATTCCAGACTATCCCATGATATAAACTGAATTGTTTTTGCTGTCCTGACAAAGTTTGCTGCTCTTACAGAAACTTAACAGTCCAATGACAGAAAATGAAGACTCAGAGTATTTTCTCTTAGCGTCATTCTTCAATATGTAAACATCATGCTAGTAGATCTTGGGGTTATATTGTGTCAGACCAACGAACACACACATATCATTAGCATGCAGATGAATTGCTGTTCTGTGGCTATACCAAATTCCACAGCCAAAAGCAATTAATAGAAGAAAGTTGATTTTAGCTTGTAGTTTCAGAGGGAGAATTTGTAGAGGTAGAGGAGGCATGGAAGTACATGACCAGAGCAGGAAGTTGAGAGTTCACATTCTCAACTACCGCACAAAGCAGAGAGTGAACTGGATGTGGAACAAGGCTGTGAACTCTCAAAGCCCGCCCCCAGTGATGTATTTCCTTTGGCAAGCCTGTAACACCTAAATAGTTCTCCCAAACTGCGTCATCAGCTAGGAACCGAACACTGAAAAACCTGAGCCCATGGGACACATTTTCCATCCAAGCACCACAGCAGGAAAATCTACTTTTCTCTGTAGTTAAGTGGTAAAATCATGCACATACCAATGATGGTGGTGCACGCCTTTAATCCCAGCACTCGGGAGGCAGAGGCAGGTGGATCTCTGTGAGTTCGAGTTCGAGACCAGCCTGGTCTACAGAGCTAGTTCCAGGACAGGCTCCAAAGCTACAGAGAAACCCTGTCTTGAAAAACAAAAACAAAAAAAACCCCAACAAACAAAAAAAAAAAAAAAGAAATTTATGGTCATCAGTGAGTGTGGATTTAAGTAGTTTATATACTTGAGGTTATGTAAAAATTTTACTGTGAGAAAAGGTGGCCTCAAGTGGAAGCGAAGAAGGCCTGCCTTACAAGTATTGAGCTGCTATTCTGATATATAACTAGTGCTGGCCAAAGGAGGGTAACACAGAGCTGCTCCTGGCAATCCCTCCTTGTTGATTAGGAGACTAGAGAACCAGAACCTTTTGGGTAGATGGGCAGAGCGGGTCAGGCAAGGAGGCATTGGGGAAAAGCTGGAGGGAGCATTGTATTAATAGGGTACTCTGTTCAAATGACAACTTGACACAACTTAGGACGGCCTCAGAAGAGTCTCAGTGGGATGCTGCCTAGATCGGCATGTATGTAGGGGGCTGTCTTGATTGTGCCCATCATGTGGGCACCATTCCTCAAGTTCTGGAGGAGAGAGAGGCTGAACACGAGTAAGCATACATGCTGTAGATCCTCTCTGCTTCTGACCAGCTGCTTCAGGTTCCAGCTGCCTTGCCTTCCCCACAATGAGGAACTATAGCCTGAAATTGTGAACCAAATTCAGCCTTTTCTTCAAAGCTGCTTTCATTGGGGTATTTTATCACAACCTAAAGAAAATTAGAAGAGCCTCCTTTGCTGGTCCGTTCCCTGGGAGAGTAAGGTGGCACAGAGAATCCATGCGGAAAGGATGAGGGAGGGAAGAGGGGGGCTGATCTCCATCACCTCCCTTCTTGCCTCGCTCCCTTTGTTCTCAACAGCTCCCCTTCTTTACAAGCCATATTTTGGGGACTAGAGAGATGGGTCAGATGTTCAGAGCACTTACTCCTCTTGCTGAGGTTCCAAGAACCCACATGGCAGTTCACAACTCTCTGTTACTTCAGTTCTAAGGAATCCTATGCCCTCTTCTGGCCTCTGCAGGCACCACACACATGTGGTACATGGGTATGCATGCAGGCAAAATACCTATACAAACCAACTAATAAATAAAATTATACAAGCCATACTTCTGCAATATTCTAGAACTTACACCCCAGGTGATGCCACGTGGGCTGGTAAGTGGAGACCAGCAGCCTCCTGTCACACGTGGTGTGTTGTTGAAATAGGAGCGGCGGGGCTGCGTCCCCAGCACCCCAGCCGCCTGCTAGCTCATGCCCGAAATAACAACACACAAACTGTATTCATTTAAAGACTGCTTGGCCCATTTCTATCTAGCCTCTTCTAGGCTAATTCTCACATATTAATTTAGCCCATTTCTAATAATGTGTGTAAGCACCCCAAGGTGCGCTTACCAGGAAGATTCTAGCCTACGTCCATTCTGGGTCTGAGCTTCATTCGTCTGCCTCAGAGCGCAGAGCTATCGTGTCTATCCAGGAGAGCTGAGCATGGCGTCTCTGCTCCCGAGAGCAGAGCTATCGGCTCTCTCTGGGAGCAGAGCAGAGTCTGAGCTCACTTCCTCTTCCTCCCAGCATCCTATCCTCCCACCTATGTTTTAACCTATCAGGGCCAAGGAGTTTCTTTATTGCTTAACCAATGAAATCAACAGATTGATATATGACACTCCCACATCAGTGAGACACTGCTGGGACTATGACACACACCTGACTGAAGAGGGCCTGGCCTGAGCTGATGTTGCAGTTGCCGTCCACTCATTGCCATGGGATGCCAGATATCGAAGGAGTTTTAATGCTTTGTCTTCATGCAGTGACAAGCATGTTTTGACTTAAAATCATTTTCCCCAGGGTCATGCTCACAGGAATCCAAGTGTCCAGGAAAGTGGCCCCTGCGTGCATTTTCCACAGATGCTATCACCTGTCCATGTGAGATGCAGATGCATTGGCCATGGAATCTGGGTTGTTCAGAGAGGGCACAATGGCTACCATCGCTTGGGCTATGTAGCAGAACTCCGTTGCTACCATAAGGTGTGGTGCACTCTCCACAAAGTTGCTGCTGTATAGATTGTAGTCTCAGAGGCAGTTCAGCATTCCCATGCTAGGGGTAATACCTGGAGTGCTGAGTCATGCCTGGGCCTCTGTTTCTGCTCCCTTCTCCCAGAGCAGCATCTGGGACATAGCTGGGACCACAGACACATTTTTTTCTCTTGCAATGAACTGATTAAATGAGGCTATCAGAAGAATATTTTAAGCTCACTTCAAAGTATATGCTAAAAAAATTCACAGTTGAAATAAATTATATAAAATAATAATAACTGATCCAAAAATACCCATGTCCCAGTGATGTGTAATTTACCCGACTGGGTAAAAATCTTGCGTGGTTTGAAATTCTTCTTCTTTGATGTTTCATAAATGTATATCATTCTGGTACAAAGGAATGGATTGGAAGAAACTTCCCAGATAATAAATCGCTCTAAAATGTCCAAGGCAAGTACTACACATGTCAAGGCACAGCAGAGTCGAAGCATCAAGAAGACTGTCACATCTACTGACAAGTTTAAGGCGAGGATGGCACAGACCCATTCATGGCACTTACAGTGGTCTCAGTAAGAGCCTATACAGAAAGGAGTGCTAAGTGCCCACCATCAATCAATAGGCCAGTCAACATGGGCGAATTAAATGTCTTGTGTGAATAAAGCATTGGACAGCAGACAGGAGGAGGTCACAGCTGCAGTTGGCTTGGTTTATCACCATTAGCATGTAACAACTCTAAATAATTAAAGTCAGGGTATAAGTCAATGCCAAAAGTCCATCATTCAAGGCCACTGTTAGAAAGCCTTAGAGATATGGAGGAGGGACGTGGTGAGGGAAGGTCTTCGTAGCAGGTGTGATGTTGAGCTGAGGCAGAGAGGAGAGGGGGCGTGAGAGCCTGGGAGGATGAGGGGAAGTCAGAGGCTTGGAGTAAAGGAGCCTGGGCAGAACTATAGAACTTAGGAAGCAGGAGCTTCAGGGAAGAAGAGAGAGGAGTTGATAGGTGGAGGCAGAGAAGTGTGCCATGGAAGGAGACATTAGATCTGAATGTGGGAGCTGGGTCTGAGCTCCAGGCAGCACAGTTTCAACAGGTTGACAGCTGTGTTCAGGGCAGGTGGCCCTCCATCTGGGGGAGCTTCCTCACTGACGCTAGCAGAGAAGCCTCCAGTCTTCTATAGGAATCAGTTATGCAAACTCTACTCAGAGGTGATTGTCTGGGAGCTGGGGAGGTGACTCTCCTGGCAAAGTGGGGCTGAGCAAACATGAAGACCTGAGTCTGACTCCCAGATCCCAGAGAAGAAAGCCGAGTGTAATGTGGTTCATGGTTGTAATCCCAACTCCCGATCCCAGAGTTATAATCTTGGTATCTGGGAAGCCAAGACATGGGGATCCCTAAGGTTCAATGTCCGGCCAGTCTAGTGAGTTCCAGGCCTGTGAGAAACCCTTTTTACAAAAGAAGATAATGACATCCTGAGGCCCAACACTCAAGGTTAGCCTTTTGTCTTCTGTCTTAGCTATGGTCTCTATTGCTGCGACAAAACATCATTGATGGAGGAAGGACATTGGTTAATTATAATAAAGAAACTGCCTTGGCCCATTTTACTGGTTAGAACATAGGTGGGTGGAGTAAACAGAAGAGAATGCTGGGAGAAAGAAGCTTAGTCGAGGAGTCGCCATGATTCTCCCACTCCAGACAAACGCAGGTTAAGATCTTTCCTGGTAAGCCAGCTCATGGGCTACACAGATTATTAGAAATGGGTTAAATTAATATGTAAGAGCTAGCCAATAAGAGGGCAGGCAGTGTTTAAAAGAATACAGTTTCTGTGTAATTATTTCGGGGCATAAGCCTGCCATGTGGGAGCCAGGGCTGCTGGAACACAGCCCTGCCGCTCCTTCAACACATCATGACCAAAAAGCAAGTTCGGGGAGGAAAGGGTTTATTGGACTTCTATTTCCACATTGTAGTCCGTATGGAAGGAACTCAAGACAGAAACTCAAAAAGGGGCTGAAATGGAGGCAGGAGCTGAGGCAGGGGCCATGGAGGGTGCTGCTTACTGGTTTGTTCCACAAGGCTTGTTCAGCCTGCTTTCTTACAGAACCCAGGACCATCAGCCCAGGAACAGCCCTATCCACAGTGGGATGGTCCCTCCCATATCAACTACTAATTAAGAAGTTCCCTACAGTCTTGACATTCCTTCCCCGGATGACTACAGTTTGTATCAAGTTGAATAAATCTAGCTATCAATGTTTCCACACATATATGCACATATGTGCACATAAATCTATACATGCATACTTACACACACACACAGAGAAAGAGAGAGAGAGGGAGAGAGAGAGAGAGAGAGAGAGAGAGAGAGAGAGAGAGAGAGAGAGAGAGAACTGCCCCAATCAGGCCAGAGATGATGACCCAAGTTGCTGCAGGCAACTCACTACTCTGCCTATGCAGATTTGTACAAGGCAGGAAGGCAGGAAACAACCTGAGAGGTGATGAATGTGTACAGCCTGAATAGTGCTGTATCCCTAGATCCCAGAGATGAACAGTCAAACAAGACTTTGATGCAACTTACTTATGCTAAGATCCTATAAATACACACATTTACTACGTGCACTTACACTAACCATAGTACCTCCCTTGTGTATAAGGCTCCCAGCCTCACGCTGAATGAACTGCACTGAGTCTGCCTATAGCATCTCTGGCCACCCAGGCATGTGCTCTGAAGAAGTCTGGACAAGCTTGCTTCATTCACCAAGTCAACGGTGAAGCTACAGAGGCAGACGAGAACCAGCCTAAACCGAGGGGTGAGAGAAGCGTGGCAATGACCAAACTGCGGTGATGGACTCAGGGTCGCGATTTATCTTCATTTCTTTAAATATATAATAATAAAAGATGTCTTGGCTCATTCATGGCTCCCATCAGGACCTGGAAAACTGTGAGGAGGATTAGGAAGAGTGCTGAGGACTGGGAACAGTGCTGAGGACCAGGGAACAGTGCTGAAGACTAGGGAACAATGCTGAGGACCAGGGAAAAGTACTGAGGACTGGGAACAGTGCTGAGGACTGGAAACAGTACTGAGGACCAGGGAACAGTACTGAGGACTGGGAACAGTGCTGAGGACCAGGGAACAGTACTGAGGACCAGGGAACAGTACTGAGGACTGGGAACAGTGCTGAGGACCAGGGAACAGTACTGAGGACCAGGGAACAGTACTGAGGACCAGGGAACAGTGCTGAGGACCAGGGAACAGTACTGAGGACCAGGGAACAGTGCTGAGGACCAGGGAACAGTACTGAGGACCAGGGAACAGTGCTGAGGACCAGGGAACAGTGCTGAGGACTTGGGAACAGTGCTGAGGACTGTGGTGAAGACTGAACATGAGAGGTCAGACACCCCCTTCTTCCTAGAGCAGGAATATAAAGGGAATAACAATTATCTCTGCTCCTAGAGAAGGAGACAGCAGTCTCCTGGGAAATGTGGTTCTTACTCCAATAAGTGGATATAAATACATTCTCTAAGGACCTGGGAACCCCCACTTCCACCTGCACCTGGGGCCTGGGACTCCTGCTGTTTTGTATGTAGATGCCTAGGAGAGGGCTTGCCACTGTGCTGGCACCTGTGGACTAGTTAGTTCTGTAACTGTCCCCTTAAGTTTATTAAGTTCTGCCAGTTTTTGGTTCAGAGCAGTTGACTCTGCCTATAGCTGCTGATCTCATTTCCGGAAAACACATCTCTGGGGAGTCACTCAGGGACTCGGGGAACTAGGGCATTTCTAGAGGAATCCGGGAATGTCTTATTTCCCTCCATGGGTGGAAGATTTCTGTGGCTAGTGGTAATACTGAAATCTCTGCTTGCACTGGAATCACTGCCAGGGAGGTTTTACCTAGTTTTGTCCCTGCTGCAGCTCTACCTGAAGGTCAGTCTTCACATGGTCTCCTCCCGGGAGCCCAGACTGTAGACTACGTCCTGACGTGCACACATCTTCAGCATTAGGGAGGAGTCAAGTACTCAGGAGCCTCCCCCAATCACTCAAGAAAAGGATGCTGAAACAGGGATACGCTCAAACCTGGGACCACACTGAAGAACCTGTGCCAACATCACGAACAGCCAGTGCACAGGTTCATGCACGGGATTAATGTTAAACCAAGAGGTGAATCTGGGGAGGTGTATCTACTTCATGTTTTCAAAGCTCAGGCTTGTATGACTGCCCAGGTAAATGCCAGATATGAATACGTAAGCTTTCCTAAAACACAAAAGACTTAAAAGCAACTCATCCAAGCACTGTGAACATCCCTTCAAATGCAAGTACTAAGAAACTTTTGGTCAAGACAGCTATTAATGTGCAGAAGACGCTCTCAGTCCTTCTTGTTTAGTATCTCATGGTCCCTCACCAGAGGAAACACCTTCAAGGAAAATTTTCAGGGGCTGGAGTGGAGTCCTTTATCAACACCAGGGTTTAAAACAACACCTGAAGTTTCATGCATAGTCACACACCTCCAGAAACAAGCACAGGAGATAAGCTTGCAGCCGTGGGTGTGGCTTGTCAGGCGTGGGTGTGGCTTGAAGATGTGGGTGTGGCTCGGCAGGCGTGGGTGTGGCTCGGCAGGCGTGGGTGTGGCTCGGCAGGCATAGATGTGGCTTGGCAAATTCCTCTGCTTAGGAGGGAAGGCAGGTTCTGGCATGCTTCACAGCTCCTCCACCAGGACCATAAGAATTGCTGCCAGGCCACAGCTGTCCTTGTACTGGTGAGAATGCCCTTCTAACAATAGCATGGAGTCATTCCTAAGACTTTCTTTCTGGAAAATGGAGAGAAATGGAACAAGATGTCATCAGCTACATCCCCAGATCACAAACATTGTTTCTTTTTTTCTATTTTTTTCTATCAACAATTACCACACCAAAGAAAGCCAGGGGAATAAAGTACATTTTAGATTATGACACTATATATTTTAGATTATTATACCATAATATATGATGAGTAATTCAAATTTGCAAGAGACAGTGGTTTGAAAATGGCTGTAACTATTCCTTCCATACCATCTCCCTCTACAATGTGATCCATCAAAACAGAGTGCCTCTGATGCTGAGCCACAGCCTCTGCTGTCTCTTGTGAGTCCCTTCTGTTTCTTGGCTCTCCGTAGGATGTAACCAGTCCCTGGACATGTCATCCCCACAGAACAACTAAGGTGATCCCAGAGACACAAGAAAGCCCAGATGGGATCAAGTGATGCTCAACGCAGCACAATCCAAGGCACCAGCCCAGTGCAGTGGAAGCTAACCGAATGGCTGGATTTCAAAGGAAGGTTTGGGGTGACCGCTTGGCAGCTGAATCTGACTGCTACATGCTTTAAACTAATTGGCCAGAATCCTGCAGTCCTGCAGAGCTGAACTTACTGCTTTGGGATATTTAGACAAGGGTAAAGGGAGGTGAGAGGCAAGACTGAGCCTTCCCTGAAGGAGGATAAAATCTAGTTAATGCTTAAAACACACAGACACCCGATAAATAATGAATCAGGCAAGACAGGAGATGATTATGTGATCAGCCACGGATCCCGGGGAGCCTTGAGAAGGCAGAGGTGAGTCTGTGGAAAAATCAGCATATTTCCACACCTACAAGTTTTCAATTTCCACCAACATTGATCACTCCAGCACATCGCTTTTTCCTTGAGGGAAAACCTGGCCGATAATTACGTGATTAGTAATGACTGACTTGAGGATGCCCAGCAGTCATGGTGCCCACCCAGCTTTCTTTGCTTGGCCCTGGAGAGAGCAGATATGCTGGAGGTGTCTAGGTTTATGAATATTAATGTTGAGGAATTTTAATCCCTTGTTTATTTCACACCATCTGCATAACAACCTCTCAGGTAAAACTAATAAATGCTTCCCAGAATTTGCAGTTCAACAAGATCTTCACAAAAAGGAACACACTGAAGGAAGAATGGAGACAGACCAGCGGAGGATGTAGCCCTGTTCTTTAAGAACCCTAAAGAGAAAATTTCCATAAACGATAAAGTAATGTTAGCTTCCAAAACCCATAACATTTCTACAGCAAGTCCCTGGGGCAGGGGTACTCAGTCCCTGAGACATGAGCACTGAGTTCAGAGGCAGGAGAACTCAGTCCATCCATTTTCACAGTGAGTCCCAGAGACCAGAACACCCTGTCTCTCTTAAAGGAGCACTCAGTCCATCCCAATTCCATAGCGAGGCTACGAGACAGCAGCACTCAGAACTAGGACCATTCGGTCCATTCCACGTCCACAGCAAGTCCCTGGGACAGGACCACTCAGTCCCTGGGAGGGGTGTGGTACAGGGCAGAATCCTAAGGGCTTATAAAAATGCTGAGGTAATACCTTAAACAAATTCAGCTATAAAATATGAAATTCACAAATTCAGCTATAAAATATGAAATTCAGGTGAGCAGGCAAGGTTGGTAAAAGCACAGACCAGCAATGCTTCAGGGTGTGAAACATGGCTCAGTGGTGGACAGCCTGGGTGAGGCTGTAAACACTTGGGCACACTCTGCGCATGCTCCAACTCTGCACAGGCTGTGCTACCTCGTCCTAATAACGCTCTGTCAGAAAGCAGAGAAAGCATTTCTGTCCCGTGCTATGGAATCACCAGCGTTCTGAAACTGAAGACAAACAGAGAGACCAGGAAACAGTTTTCATAATCTTAAACACTAAATGCTTCAACTCTCCAGCAAAATGCTATCAGATGGTGTACCAGGAACATGAGAGCCATTTACTTGTTTCTTTACTAAAATTAAGAGATGTACTCTCTGATTTGGGGAGGAAGGCACATTTGATCATGATTGATCATAAAAATGTGTAACAAAAATGTTAGAGCCATTGGCATATACTTTATTACACCCAAAATATTAGCATAACAAGAAATCAAAGAGACTAATATTAATTACAAAAATAATACCCAGGGGCTGCAGAGATGGCTGGGTGGTCAAAAGAATATATGCTTCTTGCTGAAGACCCAATTTCCATTCACAGCACCCACATCTAGTGGCTCACAACCACCTCTAACTCCACCTCCAGGGGCTCTGATTCCCTCTTCTGGCTTTCACAGGCAATGCACCCACAGGACCAGCCTGTGGCAGGCAGCCAGACAAAAGAGGACAAAATCTGCCTAAGATGTGAGTGTCAGAGCTTTAAGTTGATCGAGTGGGAGACCCTACAACTGGGGTGGCTCTTCAGAGTTTTCCTGCATATGGCAAGAGAAGGTGCCCTCCTTTGCTTTCTGTCACTGGGCCCATCCACATCAACCACCAATCAAGAAAATTCCCCCCCCCCACACTTGTCTACGAGGCAATCTGATAGAAACATTTCTCAATTGAGGTTCCCTACTTATGTCAAGTTGTCAGACAAAACTAACCAGTCCAGAAGCCAAGGGTCAAGGCAGGGACTTGAGGGAGAACTGGAGCAGAGACCTTGGTGGAACACTGCTCACTGGCAGCCCCTCTGGCTCCTTCACCTACTTTTCCTATACAGTTCAGGCCCACTTACCTAGAGACAGCACCACCTAGTGGGAAGAGTGCTCCTACATCAGTTGTCAATTAAGAAAATGTCCGGCAGACAGGCCCACAAACTCAAGGTAATGGAGGCAATTCTTCAATGGAGGGTCTCAGTTCCCAGGTGCAAGTAGTCGACACTAGCCATTGAAGTGTGGGTACACATGTGTGCATTCTATGACCAGGCATTGGATGTGGTTTGCCGCCTTCTGCTAACGTTGGAAACTTGGTAAAAAACAAGTTTCTCTGGTCAATACAATCTCTGGGAAAAAAGTTGACTGAGAGAATTTCCTAGGCATGATCCAGGTCCTAGTGTGGGGTTCCAGGAAACTCCCACAGGTACACAACTGTCAGTAACTAGGGTCTTCTCCCTGATTCATCACTGTGCACTCTGCTCTGCTAAGTGCTGGGCAAGAGGCTATGGAAGTTATTTCCCTCTGCTCAGCTGATTTCTTGTCAATACTTACCAGTAGGGGTCGCCAAAGAGACCAGGAATCTGGAGCAAGAAGGAAGCCATAATCCTTGGACTGAATCCTCTTCCTATCAATATCACCTACTTCCTCTTAGCTTCCTTTCTGTTGTTGGTGTGAGTGGTTTATCAGAAGTTTCTCAATGGTTTTTTGGCCTACTAATACCATCCACGGAGGTCTGTGGGCCCGTGGTCCATAGAGAAGGAGCAAGGAGGAACACTGTCTTGAGTTTACTACTGCTGTGATAAAACAACATGGCCAAAGCTAGTGGGGGTGGGGAGCATATTTCAGCTTACAGTTTATATACTATCATGAAGTCAGGGAAGTAACTCAAACAGGAACTTGAAGACAGGAATTGAAGCAGGGGCCATGAAGGAGCACTGTTTACCAACTTGCTGCTTCTGGTTTGCACAGTTTGGTTTCTTAAAAACCCAGGACCATCTACCCAGGAGTGGGACCACCCACAATGGGCAGAACCCTTCCATACCAACCTTAGTCAAGAATATGCCCTACAGACTTTTCAAGGGCAATCTGATGGAAACCTTTACTCAATCAAAATTCCACCTCCCAGATAATTCTAGCTTGTATCAAGTTGACCAAAATACCTATGCAGGACAGGCACCAACTCAGAGCCCAGGGACCCAAACTCCCATACAGTTTCCTTTCAGGATACTGCTTTTTTCCTGTAGCAAATACTTCCACACTGCTGTATGCTTCTCACAGTGTTTAGCTAATTTTCTCTACAATTACTTTTCATATGCTGAAATTCATTTTTATAAACCTACATTGTGAAACCTGTGAGCCACAATAATAGTGCTTCGTGATTTCTGTTTCAGAACCCCAACTATCATGTTCCATAGGTTCTGAGTTAGTTTCCTTACAGCAGCTGATCAAGTAATTAAGTTGTCTCTTTCCTTTGCCTAAATGGGACCAAAACAGGCAGTAGAGCTATGTTCAACACATGTTCGTGTGAGTGTTATCCAACTAGTCACAAGGACAACTTGTAAGGCTTGCAATAATGATGGCATGGGCTAAGGAGTCGTTAAATGTCAGGATCCCATTAAAAACTGGATTGCATTTTAATAAGTACAGACAATTAGGTTTGGCTGATGTGTCAGTTCAAATCTAAAGAGCTGATTTAAATGCCAATAGAAAGAAAATGTGCAAAACAGGTTCTTTCAGGAGTATGATTAATTTTGCATCCCTATCCAGGGAGTGGGTAATAAATAGTGTTTAAAAGTCTTCTGTGTACCAAGATGATATCTTGATAGACATCCTCAGAGTTATTTTCTCAATTAGTTGCATAACCATTGATTGAGACACAATTGACTCTAAGAATCTATATCCATGTTGTATAAACGTCTGGGTTTGGGGATAAACAAAACTCACCACCACAATCAAGGCCACTGTTATGCCCATCACCTTCTGAAGTCTCCTCACTCTCTTTTTGCTGCTGCTGCTGCTGCTGCGGTTACTGCTGATGCTATAATTTTGTCATGAGAATACAATGTAAGATCCTTGTCAAATTTTAAGTAGATAATAAAATATTGTTAGATGTTAGCGCTATGCTTTCTGTCTGGAATTTATTCGTCTCAATTAGCTAAGACATTTTACCTTTAACCCAGTACCAGTCAATCCTCCTGCCCCAGCAGCAGCCACATTGCTTCCATGGGGCTAGCCATTTTAAATTTCATGTAGAAATAACAACACATCACATTTGCTTTCTGTTCAAATTTTTCATAATCATCTGATATCCTGGGATAAAGATGAAATAAATTTTCAGTTCATCTCTTCTTTAAAACCTTGACATAATCTCTTCAACTCTTTGAAATGGCTTATCAAATCATGCAAGCTTGGTAATTTAAAAAATATAAATATATGTAATATATGTGCTCTACTGAGTCAAAGAATAATTTATCTACCTTCACAACAAGGGTATATTAAGTTTATTAATAAATGATAATGGATTCCATCCAGGCATTAATAGATGGGATCCTAATACCATCATATGATATGTAAAAATGGGACTTTAGTATCTGACAAGCAATACTTTAAACTAACCATAACTGAGATGGTTAATTTTCATGATTTACATGCTACACACTAGAATCATGACAAAGAGAGTCTCAATGAGGGGTTGTCTATATCAGGTTGACCCGTAGGCAGGTCTGTGGGAGAGTGTCAATGTTAGTTGCTGAGGGAAGACCCAGATGCTGTGGGCAGCACCTCTTCCTGTTGTACGAGTGCAGAAAGTGAGCTGAGAACAAGTGTGTGTGCATTCTCTCCACCCTTGACTGTGGATGTAACTAGCCCATGACTTTCGTGCAGTGATGGACTGTGACCTGGAACTGTAAACTAAAATAAATGCCCCCTTTCCTCAGCTGCCTGAAGCCTAATGAATCTGGTCAGTTTCAGGGACTTTCTGAAGCCTTGAGTTGCTTACTTCCTCTTTTAGGAGCTTTCCTTCAGAATGGAATGTTTTGCCTCCCTTTACCATTCTGCATCCTAACAAGCTTTCCTCCAAGAGGAAAAGTTCGAATCTCAGATGGGATTGCTACACAACAAAGAGGCACAGTGGTTCTTGGAATGACGAGGTCATAAAGATATGAAGATGTGGATTAAATAAATCTAAATATGTGGATTCGAATGAAAGGCATCCAGGCAAAGGCTGATGTCTATAAAGCTTGAGAATGAGGGGAGTTATGTGGTAGAGTTTACATTCTATATGTATGTATGTACTTATGTATACTATGCATACTGATAATACAATTACACTGCTATTCCACACTCAGTGGCCTATCAGTTGCTGGTTGTCTTGTCAGGACCGGGTGTGCTCTAGTACATTTGATCATCACCTTGACACACTTGGGAAGAGGACCTTCAGTAGAGGAGTTGCCTCTGTCAGATTGGCCCTCTCTGTGAGCATTTCCTTAATTGCTAGTTGATGTATGAGAATCCAGCCCACTGTGGGTGGAATCATCCCCAGGCTGGCAGAATTTGGCTAAGTAAAAAGGCAGATAAGCATAAACCAGTAAGCAGCATTCTTCTGTGGTCTCTGCTTGAGATCCCACCTGCAGGCTCCTGCCCTGTTTTCTCTCAAAATGGACTGTAAAAACCCTTTCTTCCCCAAGTTGATTTTCGTCGTGGTGTTTACCACGCAATAGAAAGCAAGCCAGAACAAGGTATAGCCACATTCTCAATGTCTTATTCAAAGAACTGAGAATGTACATACAGATAGCATAGTACCCCAGAGTTTTATTGAAAGTGATGTTAGAGGTTACACATATCCAAGGGAGAAGCGCGATAGGAATGAAGCTGATCAGGGTTGCTGGACTACTTCTCAAGACAGCCTTTTCAGGTCGAGACAGAGGAGTGGTTTCTAACAGTGAGATATGGGCAAGTTTCTGTTTTGATTGATGGGCTCTGGTTAGGTAAGCATTTCTTCACTACACACATCTCTTCCTATAATACATCTGATTTTAGTCATGTCCCCCATCACACATAGGCACAAGATACTAAATAGGTGATTCTCCTATTTAGTATTGTCCTATGAATAAAGTTCATTGACAAAGATTACCTTCCAAACCAAGATAGATTGTTCCACTGCACCCAGTTACGAGGCACGTTCCAGAATGCACTTGGGGACCAAAGGAGATTGGTGTGGGAGGTCCTTCTGTATATGTGTTGCTTTTATTGGTTAATGAATAAAGAAGCTGTTTTTGGCCAATGGCTTAACAGACTATAGCCAGGCTGGAAAAGATATATACAGAGAGTAGGCAGAGTCAGGGAGATGCCATGGAGCCACCAGAGGGGAGAGATGCGAGCTGTCAGTCAGAACCTTGCCAGTAGGCCACAAGCCTCATGGTAAAATATAAAATAATAGAAATAGGCTAATTTAAGACACAAGAGCTAGCTAGCAATACACTTATGCTATTGGCCAAATAGTATTACAATTTATACAGATTTCTGTGTGATTGTTTTGAGTCAGGATGGTGGGGAAATGAACTAGAGGCCTCCCCCAAACAGGACATAATTGAGGAATCTCCAGGAAAGAATGACCCATTGCTGTTTTTGAAGTGGTACGTGTATAGCTTAGTGGAAATGGGGTCTCATTTTGCTAGACAATTCCTATACTTGCCATAGCTGGGGAAGGCATTCAAAGTTTAATTCAGTAACCAATTTTAATAAATAATTTTATCAAATGCTTGAGCAAAATGTAAAACTATAACATAAGTGGTCAAAGGTCTCTGACCCAGTTCTGAACCTCATTCCGGAGACAGCCACTTTATCCACCTGCATTTTATATTTCTGCTGGTTATTCTTCTGTTGTTAAATAATTTTCTGCCTCAATATTGATTTTTCCAACCACTTCGCTATGAAAGCCAAGGGTTCATCACACCTACACCAATTCCCATTGTCCACGAAGCTGTAATTATCCTGGGGTTTCCAGGTCCTCTAATTAGCCCCTTCTGCATTTCTAGCCATTTAGTCAGCCTTTTTCATTTGCTGGACCCATCCTTTAAAAGAATATATTTGAAGTTTTTATTTTCAAATTCTCTGTACCATATCTTCATATTTGATCAAGACTGATAATATTTACTCTCAACTCTCCATAATTAAGGCTTCTAGGCAGTGCTATAACTTCATCTGAAAATCTGAAAATGTGACAATGTAATCATGTTAGCACAAATATTACTGCCTGTTTCTGTTGCTGTGATAAAACAGCAATAAGCAACTTGGGAAGAAAGGTTGTATTTGGCTTTCCCTTCCAGGTCACTGGTGGAACTCAGGGCAGGAACCTGAGGCAAGAACCATAAAGAAACTGCTTCCTGGCACATTCCTTGGCTAGCTCACTTTCTTATACAGTCCAGGATCATTTGCCTAGGGATGGTGCTACCTAGGGTGGACTGGGCCCTTCTATATCAATTAAGACAGTCCCTCGAGTGGCATTGCTGGGTCCAGGGGTAGGTTGATCCCGAATTTCCTGAGAAACCGCCACACTGCTTTCCAAAGTGGTTGCACAAGTTTGCATTCCCACCAGCAATGGATGAGGGTACCCCTTTCTCCACAACCTCTCCAGCAAAGGATATCATTGGTGTTTTTGATTTTAGCCATTCTGACAGGTGTAAGATGATATCTCAAAGTTGTTTTGATTTGCATTTCCCTAATCGCTAAGGAGGTTGAGCATATCCTTAAGTGTCTTTTAGCCATTTGAATTTCATCTGTTGAGAATTCTCTGTTCAGGTCAGTGCCCCATTTTTTAATAGGGTTAATTAGCATTTTAACATCTAGTTTCTTGAGTTCTTTATATATTTTGGAGATCAGACCTTTGTCTGTTGCGGGGTGGTGAAGATCTTCTCCCAGTCAGTGGGTTGCCTTTTTGTCTTAGTGACAGTGTCCTTTGCTTTGCAGAAGCTTCTCAGTTTCAGTAGGTCCCATTTATTCAATGTTGCCCTTAATGTCTGTGCTGCTGGGGTTATACATAGGAAGCGATCGCCTGTGCCCATCTGTTGTAGGGTACTTCCCACTTTCTCTTCTATCAGGTTCAGTGTGTTCAGACTGATATTGAGGTCTTTGATCCATTTGGACTTGAGTTTTGTGCATGGTGATAGATATGGGTCTATTTTCATTCTTCTACAGGTTGACATCCAGTTGTGCCAGCACCATTTGTTGAAGATGCTTTCTTTCTTCCATTGTATACTTTTAGCTCCTTTATCGAAAATGAGGTGTTCATAGGTTTGT
The DNA here is from genome assembly GCF_014885135.2 of Alexandromys fortis. NCBI lineage: Eukaryota > Metazoa > Chordata > Mammalia > Rodentia > Cricetidae > Alexandromys > Alexandromys fortis. The sequence continues at coordinate 2,088,433 of NW_026068098.1, read as the reverse complement.
GGGTTAAAATCTGGATCTTCTATACGATTCCATTGGTCAACTTCTCTGTTTTTATGCCAATACCAAGCTGTTTTCAATACTGAAGCTCTGTAATAGAGTTTGAAGTCAGGGATGGTAATGCCTCCCGAAGTTCCTTTATTGTATAAGATTGTTTTGGCAATCCTGGGTTTTTTGTTTTTCCATATAAAGTTGATTATTGTCCTCTCAAGATCTGTGAAGAATTTTGATGGGACCTTGATGGGGATTGCATTGAATCTATAAATTGCCTTTGGTAGAATTGCCATTTTTACTATGTTGATCCTCCCAATCCAAGAGCAAGGAAGATCCTTCCATTTTCTGGTATCCTCTTCAATTTCTTTCTTCAATGCCCAAGAGAGGCCCGATCATATGACAGGGGCATTTGTTCAACTATGTTCATAGCAGCATTATTTGTAATAGCCAGAACCTGGAAACAACCTAGATATCCTTCAATGGAAGAATGGATGAAGAAAGTGTGGAATATATACACATTAGAATACTACTCAGTGGTAAAAAACAATGGCTTCTCGAATTTTGCATGCAAATGGATGGAAATAGAACACACTATCCTGAGTGAGGTAACCCAGACCCAAAAAGATGAACTTGGGATGTACTCACTCATAATTGGTTTCTAGAGATAAATAAAGGTCAGTGAGTCTATAATTTGATCTCCTAAAGAAGCTAAATAAGAAGGTGATCCCAAAGAAAAACATATAGCTATCCTCCTGATTATGGGAAGTAGACAAGATTGCCGGGCAAAAAATGGGATCTTGGGGGAGGGGGGGGAGGTAAGGGGAGATGGGGAGAGAAAAGTGAGAAGGGGAGGTTGGGGGGAACTTGGGAAACGGGATGTTTGGGATAAAGGAAGGTCGGATAGGGGAGCAGGGAAGCACACATCTTAATTAAGGGATCCATCTTAGGGTTGGCAAGAGATTTGGTGCTCCCAGGTGCCCAGGGTGATGTCCCCAGTTAGTTCCTGGGGCAGCTGAGGACAGAGAACCTGAAATGACCCTATCCTATAGCGATACTGATTAATATCTTGCATATCACCATAGAACCTTCATCTGGAGATGGATGGAGATAGAGACAGAGACCCACACTGGAGCACTGGACTGAGCTCCCAATGTCCCAAGGAGGAGCAGAAGGAGGGAATATATGAGCAAAGAAGTCAGGACCACGAGGGGTGCACCCACCCACGGAGACAGTGGGGCTGATCTATTGTGAGCTCACCAAGGCCAGCTGGACTACGACTGAAAAACCATGGGATAAAACCGGACTCTCTGAATATGGCGGACAATGAGGGCTGCTGAGAAGCCAAGGACAATGCCACTGGGTTTTGATCCTACTTCATGTTCTGGCTTTGTGGGAGCCTAGCCAGTTTGGATGTCCACCTTCCTAGACCAAGATGGAGCGGGGAGGACTTTGGACTTTCCACAGGGCAGGGAACCCTGACTGCCCCTCAGACTGGAGAGGGAGGGGGAGAGGAGTGGGGGGGAGGGGGAGAGGAGAGGGAGGAGGGGGGAAAAGGGAGACGGGGAGGGAAATGGGAGGCGGGGAGGAGGCGGAAATCTTTTTTTTTTCAATAAAAGAAGTATATTTAAAAAAAAAAAAGACAGTCCCTCACAGACATGTCCAGAAACCAACCTGATAAAGACAATTACTTAGTTAAGCCTTTTTTAAGGTGAACATAGGTAGTGTCAAGTTGAGTCAATGCTAACCTGGATTCTGTCTTTTCACTCATCCACTCTTTCTTTCTTTTGTTAAAATATATGTATTAGATCTTTTAATTTATTTTTTCAAAAAACTATCTTTTCTCATTTTACATGCTAAATACATTTCCCACTCCCTCCCCTCCTCCTGCTCCCTCTACCTTACCCCTCCCCCCCATTCCGTCCACCATCCGTTCCTCAGAGAGGGTAAAGCTTCCCATGGAGTAGTCAATACAGTCTAGCACATTGCTTTGAGGCAGGACCAAAGCCCTCCCCACTATATCTAGGCTGAGCAAGGTATCCATCCAGAGAGAATGGGTTCCAAAAAACCAGAACAAGCAGTAGCAATAAATCTTGGTCTCACTGCCAGTGGCAGCACAGTGTGCCCAGCCATACAACTGTCACCCACATTCAAAGGGCCTAGTTTAGTCCTATGCTAAATCCCTCATTGTCAGGCTGGAGGTGGAAGGCTTCCATTAGCTCAGGTAAGTTGTTTCAGTGGGTGTCCCCACCGTGGGCTTGATCTCTTTGCTCATATTCTCACTCTTCTCTCTCTCCAACTGGACGTTGGGAGCTCAGCCCAGTGCTCCACTGTGGTTCTCTGCCTTTGCTTCCATCAGTTGTTGGATGTTCTATGATGACATTTAAGATAGGCATCAATCTGACTACAGGGCAAGGCCAATTCAGGCACCCTCTCTGCTTTTGCTTAGAGTCTTAGCTTGGGTCATCCTTGTGGATTCCTGGAAATTTCTCTAGTGTCAGGTTTCTTGCTAGCTCCATAATGGCTCCCTCAATCAAGATATCTCTTTCCTCATTCTCAATCTCTGTCCTTCCCCACCTTGACCATCCCATTCCCTCTAGTTCTCCCCTCCTCCTCCCCTTCTGCCTTCCCTTCTCCACTCATGCCTGTGCTTCCAATTTTCTCAGAAGATGCTGTCTATTTCCCCTTCCCAGGGGGACCTATGAATGATTCTCTTAGTGTTCTCCTTGTTACTTAGCTCCTCTGGGGTCGTGGACTTTAGGCTCCATATCCTTTGCTCTACAGCTAGTTTGCCACTGTTCTTTCATTAAACCACTGTATTTAAGATCAAAGTGAATGAGTTTCCCCTCCTTATATTTGACTAGGGTCTCCATGCTGACTCTTGCAATTTACTTAATGTCTAGACTATAATAACTTTTTGTACAATATTTTCCTGGAATTTCACATGCACGTCTCTTTGAGTGTGGGAGATGATATGAATCCTATTCATAGCATCCCTTATTTTTATTTTCTGCTCAGACTCTGTTCCTATTCCAAGTCTTCACACACTGTCCTAGAGGCCACCGGCTTCCTGATCTAATTTCATCACCTACACCAAAACTGTCACCTTGGCTTTTCTTTTCTGTGAGCTTGGGGCTAGTTGGACTCTTTTAATGACTTTTATGTCTGTGTTGTTGGAATATAAACTCAAGCACCTTTTCCAGAAGGTTTTAAGTTGGTGCTTTTCCTAGTAACACACTAGATCATCCCGCATGCATGCACACCCGGTATGCATCGATACATATCCCTGCATATCTTTTAAGTTGCCCCTTTACCCTTGAGTGCCTTATTGAAACTGAAGACCCCAATCTCATTTGAGTCTGGGTAGATTCTGCTATTACTTCCTTGGCTATTGATCATTTATTACTTATTGATTATCACTTCCCTCTGATCCTTCTGTGACTTGTTCTTATTAAACATCATGCTCTTTCTCTTTCTCCAGGATCCCCCCATTTCTAGCTTTGTGTTCTGAGTGTTGGATGGCCCCTCGGCCTTTGCTTTGAAACCTGGCTCTGAATTATTAACACATCCCTAGAAGCATTCTTATCTGAACTTCCCGAGTCTAACTCTAATTGAACCCTAGAACTCAGAAATAATGCATATCATGACTGTCTGGTTTGGCTTCTGCTAAGTCCCCTCTCATCTGCCTCCCTGTCTAGTTCCACTCATGGTTGTTTGGCTCAGTCTTTCTTTCTCATGCTGCAGGGTTTCCCAGGGTGTTTAATTATTCCCTTTGACCTCCTCCCTTGTGGAATGAGGTACACCTAAGGCCCTGAACCAAGGCTTGCGGAACCCCGGAGGACACTGCCAAGTACAGAAATAGTACAATGGGATCAGTCACAGAGCTGTAGAGATGTCTCCCTTGGGGCCACACTTTGATTGGATGCCCCGCAGCCTGGCTTAAATGAACTCATCAGCACAGACATCATGGGGTCTCCAAAGATGAAGTAATGTTCAATGTGGCTGTCACTTCAACCTCTGCCCTGAGACCCTTTTAGGCATGGCTTCCTTTTCTTCATCCCTTGACAGAATCCTTTGGTAAAGAGGGTGGCCGGCTGCTTTCCCAACGCCCGGCCGCCTGGTTAGCTTACACCTGAAATAGTTACATGGAAACTATTTTCATTTAATCACTGCCTGGCCCATTATATCTAGCCTCTTCTTGGCTAATTCTTACATATTCATTTAACCCATCTCCATTAATGTGTATCGCCACTTGACTGTGGCTTACCGGCATGAGTCTAACCAGCATCCGTCTCAGAGAGGAGAGCCATGGCATCTGCTACAGTGCCTTCTTCCTCCCAGAATTCTGTTCTGTCTACCATGCCCATCTAAGCGCTGCCCATCAAAAGGCCAAGGCAGTTTTCTTTATTCAACCAATGAAAGCAACACATAGAAAGAAGACCCTCCTACACCAGAATCCCCTCCTCCCAAGAGGACCAAGCTCTTGCTTCCCTCATTTTCATTACCCCCCTCTCCATCACTGTGCTTCTATGGAATGGCATGGCAACAAGCATGTCGAGTGAGTGAACCAATGAATGAACAGATGAATGAGCTAGCCTGGGGCAGGGAGGATTTCCTGTTAACTTGGAGTTTTTACAAAATGAAGGCTTCTTTTTTTTTAAAAAAAAATATTTTTTATTTGTGTGCTGATATGTGTGCCTAATGTCCCCAGAGACAAGAAAAGGGCATGGCATCCCCTGGAACCAAAACTAAAGATAATTCTGAATCACCACATGGATGCTACAAACCAAACCTGGGTCCTTTGCAAGAGCAGCCAGTACTCTTAACCACTGAGCATCTCTTTAGCCCCAGAAGATGAAGAACTTGTCATGCATTATTTATCTATTTGCTTAAGAATCACAGCTCGAATTAACACAAACTCACAGTATTCATTTCAGGGAAAATGGAGAAGTACATGATGAAGGCACAGCTTCCTTCAGAGGAAGAGCATGCACGTAGGCACACACCTTCTTCCATATTTCAGATCAAACACTGGCCTTTCTGAAGATTCCTGATTCAGAGATTCACTTTAGTAGAGTCCAGTTGAGGCCAAAGCTGTCTGTGGATGAGCACAGCTTTACTTTGTTTTAAAATATGTCCATGATTGTTCTTTTGTTCTGTTTTTTAATTTATTTTTTAGTTTACTTTTATGTGTATGAATGCTTTGCCTCCATGGGTATGCATGTTTGTTCTTTTGAATTCTGTGTCCTGGGGCTTATGTAGAAAAATATCACCAGAGAACATTTCTTTAGGGCTGCTAAGTTTGGGGCAGGGCATTTGGTTTAGCCTTTCACAATGTTTGTGTTTTGGCCATGTGACCTGGCCTGTGGTTCCTTCCCTGGTGGTAAAGAGCCACTGTCAATGGCTGCTGAGAGGAAAGTCAGTTTTCACCAGAGGTTAGCTCCCTGACAGATTATCCAGTTCCAGGTGGCCAGCCCTCAACGTATCCACATCTGGGCAACATGAATGGGACTCAGTATGGTGTGTGTGTGTGTGTGTGTGTGTGTGTGTGTGTGTGTGTGTGTGTGTGAAACAATAGTAAAGAAAAGGGTTTGTGAATTTGAGACTAAATAGAGACACACAGGAGGGGTTGGAAGGGGGGGGAAGAAGGTGAAAATGATGTAAGTACAGTATTCACATATGAAATTACCCCAAATTTACATTTTTATTTTAAAATACCAATGGAAGAAAAGAGAACGTATTTGCAAAGGAGCACATGTAAGCGGAGACCGTATCAGGGGAGTTAAGTCGGCCTCTGGAGAATAAGACACATATTTTCTCTCATTTGCGCATCCTACACTTTCAATGCTAGCTAGTGTTTCAACACGTCTTTGGGTGCTGACTTCGCAGTTGGGGGGTAGATAGGGCAGGGAGAGCGAAGACTGCAGAAGAGAGCCCGGCCCTGTCTGCTTGAAGTCTTCACTGTCTTTGGTGCAGGCCGAGAGCCAAGCACTTGCTGCCTGAGTGAGTTTGAGCTCCACATTCAGTGATCTGGAAGGAAGGTCGTCACACCCGAAGACGTCTTATTTGTTGCTGGCTGGGGAGACCTCCTCCCTCCACCTCTGCAGTGCTGTGTTCACCAGCACCGCTTTTCAAGGTGCCCTTTAGCCATCCTTGTCCTTCGTCTTTTTTCTTAAGACAGGCTGTGGAAGCCTGCCCTTTCCATCTGCCTTGAAGTTCCTGTCCCATAAGATCATCATTTCCCTAAATCACACGGCATGGCAGGGACACAAAGGGTTGCCTCCACAGCCCAAGAAGGAACAATTGTAAGAGCCAAAAGTGGTGGACGTCTTCAGGGAAGCAGCATTTCCCAGACGCAACAGGGCAGATGCCCGTATGAACTCACAGAGACTGACAGCATGGATAAGGCCTGTACAAGCTCAACACAAACAAAACCCCAGGATGGAGGAGAGTGAACACAGAGTCCTATCATGAGCCAAGAAACTATTTCAACTGAGACCTGGTGGGAGAGGGAAAATTAGTTTTCTTCAATAGAGTGGCACTGGGTCTATCAACCACACACCAGAGCAGGCTCCATGCTCATAGTTGAACAACATAGAGCAGACACCATGTTTGTCGGTGTGTGTGTAAGAGAAAAAAAGAACAAGAAGTAGGGTAGGTAGAGAGGTAGGGGAGGATCTGGGAGAATTTAAGGGAAGGGAAAGAATATGATCAAAATAGATTATACAAAATTCTCAAACAATAAATATAAATATTTTTTTTTAAAGGAAGCATCAGGAGAGGCAAAAGACCATCAGGAAGAAGTTCAATGACCAGTGATAAGGACGGCAACTTGGGCCAATCAGGAGCGGAGGCCTTGTGAAGAGCCCAGAAGGTAAGCCATGAATGAGTGCCTGGCCAGGAAAACCAAAGCTCCTGTTTCTTTCTGGCCCCCATCCCTGGCCTCCCATCTGTACCTCTCAAAGTCAAAGACCCCATCTGCAGAGGGGCGGGTATTTACACAGTCACTCTACCAAGGACTGTGTGACTTTGACAGTGGGGGCTGAGAGTCTGACATCCCATGGCATCCCTAAGACACTGGCTCCCAGCCTTGCCCTGCTGGCTTCGTGCCACCGTATCATATTTGCTCGCAGGGACATGGATGATAAAGTTTCCAGCATTGCAACCTTTTTCCTTCTCCGTCTCCAAGCACCGTCTCTGGGAGATTACCTAAATCACACGCATTCAGCCGTGATTGATGATTCTCGGTTCTCCACTATCCTGGGAGATATAAATTTCTGTTGGTTATTTACTCAAAAAGAGACTTCTGATAAATGTCCTACTCCTAGGAGTCACAGGTGGGCAATAATAGCAGTTATGTGGTTAGAAAGGTACAAAGCGTGAAATTAATGGCGTAGAAGTGATCCTGGGTCAGGAATTATTAGGAAAAGCACTGAGACCTGGGGAGGAAAAATGGGAGGTGGGAATGAGTTCTAAAAACCTTTTCTTGATCGGCCATGTAGGGGATCCAGCAATTGCTAGAGCACTCTGCATTCCCAGGGAGGAAGAGGTGGCACAGCCACTGAGGTTAGAAGGTGCCAGAAGGTAATGAATCCAGGTTGCACATTATTCCTGCCAGGCCAGGATGTAGGTCACATGTAAATCAGGTTGCTTGCTCTCTCTGAGGGATGGGTTTAGAAGCCCTTCTTTTGCAAGATGGCTGCAAGAGGTAATACGGCAGCTCCTTATATGATACATCATACAGTTATGGTCTGAATCTGAAATGCATCTGGAAGATATGAATTGAGGTCTTGGTTGCTTACCTATAGGTCCTTTTTGAAAATGAGCAGATCATGAAGGCCTAATCAAGGATTCAATCCAATTATGGATTCATAAGTGGAAATTATGAATTTCATAATTCATTGGAAATTTATAAATGAAAATTATGGCATAGATGGAGAAAGCAGATCACTGGAGAGTTGCCTCTGGAGGGAGTAATAGACACCCTCCCCTTCCTCTGCCCCTGCCACCTCTCTGCTTCTCAGCAGTCATGAGGTGAGCAGCCTTCTCCATCACAGACGTCTCCTATCTTGATGCTAGTACATAGGCATGCAGGCAGCTGACTATGGACAGAAACCTTGAGGATAGCAAGACTAAGCCTTTCTTCCCTCAGTTGGTTAGATCAGGACTTGTGCCACTGAGAATAAAAGCTGCTGTCTTAGTGAGGGGTTTTCATTGCTGTGATGAAACACCATGACCAAAAAGCAAATTGGGGAGGAAAGGGTTTATTTGCCTTACACTTCCATAACGCTGCTCATTACTGAGGGAGTCATGACAAGAGCCCAACAGGACAGGGAACCAAAGGCAGGAGCTGATGTAGAGGCCATGGAGGGGGGCTGCGTCATAAGCCATGTATTGGGATGACATCTGTCAGGGTCCAGCCTTGATGGGTTCATACTTTCCAGGGTAGGGGTGTGAATTAGAAATGTTTGGCAGAATAGACAGAGATGCAAAAGAAACACAGAGACACAGGGTAGTACCAGGAGGGAAACTCAGTGAATCTGCCCAATATACTATATATATGTATGTATGTATGAATATATATCCCAATCTGAAAAGGAAGGCTTATATACTTCACTCCAAAAGGGGAGTGGGGAGGCAATAGACTTCATTAACATGATATAAGGAATGGACTTAAATTCTTCACCCTTTGGTCTAGGTGGAACAGGATCCACCTCTATGGGCCATCTTAACGTCCAAAACACCAAGTAAGCACACCCTAGGCCAGGATATCTTGTTTATAGCCACGCCTTTTGTCAACAAGTTTGAAAGAGTACAAATAAGCTCAAACTCTCTGACCTTTAGTCAAGGTGAAACAGGACTCACATCTGTGGGCCCCCATAGTGATGTTGACTGGCTTGTTCCCCATGGCTTGCTCAGCCTTGTTTCTTATAGAACCCAGGACCACTAACACAAGGATGGCATCATCCAAAATGTTCTAGCTCCTCCCCCATCAATCACTAATTTAGAAAAATCCCAAACGCTTTTGTATAGCCTGATCTTATGGAGGCATTTTCTTACTCGGGGTTTTGTCCTCTCAGACGGCTTTAGCTGTCTCTCCAGAACAGCTGCCTAGCACACTCTAGAAGATATCCTGCCACTATCTGTAGTCCCACACCCATGTACTCACAGGCAGCACCGAGTGGACTCAAGTTTCAAAACATAAGAGCATAGAAAGCTGGGGGTCTAGGGAGGAATTAGAAGGAAATGCATGGGGTGGACATAATAAAAACACATTACATGCATGTCTGTAACTCTCAGACAACAGCAAAAAAAAGAATTTCTTGTGCAAAACCTTAACTACAATGTCTCTTCCAAGACCCCCTGTCTATGGAAAACTAACTTCACAGAATTATTCTGGGGGCAGTCAACCCTAGTGACCTACCTGCTACCTCAAGACAGAGCCAATGATGCTCCCTGCCTCACTACTGTAGAGTTCTGGCTATAGGGTAGAGAGCATAAGCAAAGAGAAGCTTGACCTAAGAATAGGTAGATAGGAGCTAAAGAGGAGAGGAAGGCTGGTGGAGAACACCTGTGTGCTGACTTAACCAGGCCACAAAAACCCAGCTCTTTATTTGGTCAAGCATTTCTCTGGATGCCTGTGATGGTGTTAAGTGAGAAGATTAAAATTTTAGTTGACTGACTAAGCCAAGTAGTGGCACTCCCTGATGTAGGTGAGCCTTGTCTAGTTGCAGATCTGAATAGAACCAAAGGGCTACCGCCCCTGCCCTCTGAGAGTGGGATGAGGCCTTCTACCCACCTGCTTGGACTAGACTTGGTGCTTTTGCTGCAGGCCTTGACCTGAAGCTCGGTCCTCTTGATGTCATGCACTGGCTGGCTTTCAGAGGAGAACTGGCACCATCAACTCTACTGTTCTCAGGCTTTTGAACCTGAGTGGATCTGCCCCATTCTTCCTCATGGGTCTCCTGCTTGCCAGCTCAGAACGTGAAATGTCTCTAAAACTGTGAGAGCCAGTTCTGCACAACAAATCTCCTTACACGCCAGAGAGAGCCTGCTAGTTCTTTTCCAGGAAGCCCTCACCAATATAAGGGTGACCTTTCCCTTTAAACAATAAAATGAGAACACAACCCCACCATGTGAACAGAGCCTCTAACCACCTCAGTTCCCATAGCTGTTCATGCTAAGCAAGAAGGTTGATATATCCAGTTGTACCCTTCTCTACACTTCATGCTCCTACTAAAATGACCTTGACATTCAGTGTCCAGACTCGTGAGTTCTGTGTAAAGCATCAGTCACCCTGGGTGACAACTGTCACTCCAACTTATCTGCCTGACACCTGCCAATGGACTTCACCACCACTTTCTGAGGGAGCTCAATGTGATATCCAGGAAGGTGAGGAAATGCCATCAGGAGTGGCTTAGATTGGTGACATGCATAGGCTTAAATGCAAATCAGCTTCTGTACTGCACATCAGAGTCTAGCAGGGAGGTTAGCTTCATCTAGCCCTGCCTTGCACACAAAGTAGTCTTCACAGAAGTAGCCCTGCCTGGCAGTAAATGTATTTACTCTCTCTCTCTCTCTCTCTCTCTCTCTCTCTCTCTCTCTCTCTCTCTCTCTGTGTGTGTGTGTGTGTGTGTGTGTGTGTGTCTGGTCTGTCTGTCTCTCTCATACACACACACTCTCTCTGACTCTGTGTGCATTTGAAGGTGTGTGTGTCTCTGTCTCTCTTTCTTGTTTGTTTGTCTGTCTGTGTGTATGTATACATGTGTATACTCATATATGGGGGCCACATGTTTGTGTGTATGCAGGTATGAGTGTGTGTATTTACATGGGCACATCAAGTCTGTGTGTTTTCTAATGGGAAAGTCTTCCAGGAACTCTTGAGACCTGAATGGCATGGTGCTTTAGCGAGGTCACAGTTAGATGTGCTCAGAGAAGATACTCTTGTCAAAAATGGGTGAGCTTTGGGGTTTGTTTTGAGGGGAGTGAAGGTATTAAAACAATATCTTTTCTCCTACAAGGTATGAAATTTCATCATTAGAAAAACTCTGTTTTGGATCCAGGCATTACTGGCTTTGGAAATAAAAACTGCTATCATCATTAAAATTTAAAGGAGCACTTAGTGCTAGGGGCTGTACTAGAAGCTTTGTGTGCATTATCTCAATGCAAATTTGTCAGGTCTTTTGCACAATTAACTAATGCCATTTTACAGGCACGAAAGTCATCTGAGTTTTCAAATAGATTGTGAGCACCAGAGTGCAGCTGTGAATCCAGATGTGTGTGCAGGTGTGCAGCCCTTGCTGTCCCACATGAGCAGCAAGCAGGGTTCTCCAGCTCTTCCCACAATTCAACGGTGATGATGAGGAGGTGTTAGTCTCAGCATATAACCTACTCACTCCAAGCATATGGCCTCAGCTTCACTCTGTGCTTTAGTCAAAACAAAAGCTCATATCTGTGAGCCCCAATCAAACCAAACATCAGAGTAAAAAATTGGCAGTAGTGTTCACTGAGTTTACAGTCATGTAAAAGAAATGTTCCCGTGATCTACCTCTTCAAGATCTCAGACAGGGAAAGCCAGACAGCTCATACTGTCGGATATCACCAAGGAGGTCTCATTCCAAACCCCAAGAGAAAGAAGGAAATGGCTGCCTTTGCTGCCTCCTCCCCCAGTCTGCAAAGGCCCCCCCCCCTGTCTCCAGGTCCCCCCCCCCTCCCCCCCCCCGTCCCCAGGCAAACCCTGTGCACAGTCAGGCTGGTTGTTCCCAGGGAGGATGCAGCCTTCACGTCCTCCTCAGCCAATCCTATTATGTCTTACCCTTGGATAACTGTGCTGGCACCTACCTCCCCCAGTCTAAGACTGAGGGGGCCAAGTTTCAGATGTTCACATATCTGCTTTTCTGACCTTTTTGTGCATGTAAGAAGTAATGGTGTCAGTGAGATAGACCCAAATTTACTGTTCAAAAGTGTAACCCGCACACTCATTTCTTTTGTGTGTATGTGTGGGGGAGTGTCCATATGGGGCTGGAGATTACAGGACAACCTATGGTGTCATTTCTTAGGTAACATCCACCTGTTTGTTGAGACAGGGTCTCACTGGTCTAGAACTCTCCTGGCAGGCTAGGCTACCTGGATGGGATGCTCCAGAGATCAGCTGTCTCTGCTTCTCCAGTGCTGGAATGAGAAAGTGTGAGCCCTCATGCCTGGCTTTTCACATGATTTAACTCTGATCTCCGTGCTTGCAAGGCAAATGCTTTATCGGCTGATGTGCACATTGTGTATGTTTAACGGAGGGTGCCATGGTGTTTGTGTATAGTTGTGCATGGCAAGGTAGGCAAGCCGGTGAGCACAATGGCAGCCACTGCCAGAATGCGCCCATCTGGCCTGTGCAGCCCTGCCCCCACGGAAAGTCTTCCGGTGTCAGCCCTGGGCCAGGCTGGGACCTACACACCTGTGTGGAGGGGAGTGGTGGCAGAGGCTTCTGCTCCTGGCAGTGCACAGATGGGCTCACAGGTGGCGGTCAGTACAACAATTTGCAAAACAAGTTGGAAAAGAGGCACCAAGCTGTGTCGCGGGCAGTAGAATACAGCAGATATGGGAACAGGGACAGCTCCAGCACTGGTCCCAGACTCACCTCCTCCAGTCAGGCATGCCAAATCCATATACTCACCTGGTCCAGACCCCACGATATCTGTCCAACCTGACGCCTTTGTGTCCTGATCTATAGCTTGAGCTCCTGTACCTCTGTCAAACATGTTCACCCAGCCCCTTTGGGAATCTGTGTCGTGCCCATCCTCTTTGGACAGCCTTGTATAGCTCTGTTCATTTTCCAAAGGCTGTGGCCCAGGCCAGCCCACCTGTCACCTTCTGTGATAAACACCATCCAGTCCCCACAGAAAGCCCTGCAGTTACAGGATGGCTTGTACTCTCAACTTGGGATTCTTCCTTCTCGGCTCAGGATCTAGGTACTCTCCTAGGCTTTTGTCTTTGCTTGTTGTGATGAGACGTGAACTGTGTGCAGAAAGCCACTGTCTCTCAGATTGTTAATTTTGAGCTCTGAGCCCCTACCAGCTCAGTTTTGAGCCACATCTTCCACTATGAGTGTTCCACCTCCCTTTCTGCTGCTATGAGAAAACACTCTGAACAAAAGCAACCTGGGAAGGAAAGGGCCTATTTGGCTGACACTTCCAGGTTGCAATCCATTGCTGAAGGAAGTCAGGACAGGAACCTGAAGAAGAAACCATGGAGGGTTGCTGCTTCCATCTCACTCTCTGGCTTATGATTGCTTAGCTCCCTGATTCAGCCCAGGACCACTAGCCCAGGAACTAGCTGCCCAGGGTGGGTTGGGTCTTCCTGTATCAAACATCAGTCAAGACAATGACCCATGTCTTGATAATTCCCACAGGCCAATCTACATAATTCCTCAAGGAAAAGTTCCCTTCAGATAACTCCAGGATATTTCAAGTTGACATCAGGCTACCTATGACAGGAGAGTGGGGATAGGTATCTATTATAAAGAATATTCTGGGGACTGGCTCTTTTCCAGAGGAGGGAGGACTGACCTGAGATTAACCTCAGAGCCTTCTTCCCATAGTAGCCTGAAGGCTTTACACCAGACTCCTTCCCACTGTCACTGGGGAATGTGCCCCAGAGCCAAAACCTGTCTAGAAAGCTCCTTTTCCTCTTTGTTCTGAGGAGATACATCCCAGAAAAAAAAGTGTCTAAGAAAGCAGTTCACCTTCAACAGACATCTCTCCCAGGGGACTGTCAAAGAAGGAACTTAGGAAAAGGAAGGGGTCTTCCTCCAGGTTAGACCCTCAGCTGAAAATAAAGTCAGACACTAATTTTTTTCCTGAGGCTCTGAAAAATCTCTCTGCCATATTGTCCACTTCCTTCAGGGGCCCAGTCAGTCACCAGTAGTCTGTCAAGGGAGCTCCAACCTCTCTTGTCTAGGATGACAACTTTGGCACCAGAGATTAGTGACTGCCACCGAGATGGGACTCCACTGACTAGTAGCCAGAAGGCATCTGACTTAGCAAGTCCACTCCTCTATTCTGACCAGGATGGCATGTGAGCCCTACACCCTGTAGGTCTCTGTTTGAACATGGAGGTGCCCAGAGCCCACGGAGTAACTCATACCATACCCTTGGGTGCTTTTCTTGTTTGAGGGAAACACAGAAATCTAACCTTGTGATCCACATCATGGGCAAACCATTCTAGTAGCAAGTGTCCCCGGAACTACAGGCATTGCTTTCTGCAGCAAAGCTAAGCTTCGGTGATCACTGTGAGCAAAAACTAACAACACAGAAATCAGGAAACAGGAACAAGGGTCTAGTTCCATTCTGTCAGGGTGATCCAGCTGCCAACATTCTAGCAATCAGAGATTATGCATGTGAATTACAGAATGGCTCCCCTCGCAACAAAAAACTTCTCTTTGCATTAGACAAAAACCATTACAGAAAACTACAAACAATCAAACTTCAGAGAACCATGGACTGTGTGGTGCTTACCTCCAACTAATCCACCCACAATATACCATCAGTTCCTAAAGCCTGAAGAATCATTGCAGAAGAGGGGCAGCCAGAGACCATGAACCAATGGAAGTTGGCTGTGAGATTGTGTCTCCTGGAAAAGTTAGAAGATATACCCATTAAGCTTCACCAACATGGCTGCCTAATTAAGACGTGAACAAGGATGACATCAGCAGACATGCTATCATGGAAGGGGATGCTCATGAGGTCTCAATGCTACACAACCAACTCTAGCCAACTAAGGAATGCTGAGAATGGGAAAAATAGTCTTCCCTAGGGAAAAGCACACCAGTTTTTTATCCAAAACCAAATGGCAGGTCCTGAAAACATATATACAAACAAGATTATGTAGACTAGGTAGATTGCATTTATTTATTTAGGTGTGTGTGTGTGTGTGTGTGTGTGTGTGTGTGTGTGTGTGTAACAATGATTATAGAAAAATAGGTGAGCAAGTGGGGTTTATATAGGAAAGGTTGGAGTGAGGTGGAGTGGTGAGGGTAGGAAGGATGGCCCAAGGAAAATGAGGTAGTTTCCTTGTGTGCAGAGTTTGGGAAGGGCTGGCATAACTCTTCCTGGGAAGATGGCTAACTTGTCTTTTAGGATGCTCGTAGAACCCTTCTGACTGTGCCTCATGAAAGAAAGGTTTCTGTGGAAATCAACTTAATGTCTAGGGCACTCTGACTGGCATGCAGGACGGCCGGGCAGATTGGTAATCTGTAATAGGAGCTGAGAGTGGGCAGTGCCACACCCAGCCTTATTCTGCTCTAACACCTTCCTTTCCTTGGTGCTTTCCTGCATCTACTCCTCATTGTCTATCCTCTCCTTTCTTTATTCTTGATGACTCCAACCTAAGGGATGACTGCTAGGCATCCCTAGAGCCTCCTCCAGGCCCAATGCCCTCCATCTACTACTCCATTGGTTGGATTCCTCCAAGAGCTGCCTGCGGAGCAGGCCCCACAGACAAGCCTGTATAAGAAGAGATATGGGTCTCAAGGAAGCCAGGAAAGCCACTTCATTCTGGTGATCACCATGGGTCTGGAGCAGGCTCCACAACACTTTGAGACTTTATTTACCTCCTGAAATTCTCAAGTGATATTCCTGTCCGCTTGAGTCCACAGAAGAAACCAACCCATGCTCTCCACAACACTCCTTCTGTCCAAATCTTCCACCATTTGCTGCCTAGTTCTCCTGGGACCCTTCGGTCTGAATTCTCTAATCTCTGAAGCATTCACTGTCATCAGACTAACAGCCTCTCCCTCTTACCTTCCTCACTTAGGCTACCTCCACTGGTGTGCCCAGATGTGCTCTTATGTCACCAGTGCAGGGTGTTCTCCTGTGCACATCAGGCACAAAAGAAGTCTCTGACCTCTTCTGAGTCCCCAGTCCACTGCAGTTACCCTGTTATGTCACTGTCCTCTTGCTACTTCCCAGGTGTGACTCCCAGGTGTGACTCTCACTGTCACAGTGATCTCAGACCAAGGAACTGATTTCAGATGAGGCTTAAGTCCCACATCCAAAGGCAGATTGTGTAGACATCTTGGAGATGATGACCAAATTAAAGGACAAATGTTACAACAGTGACTTCCCATAGCAACCAACAGTGTCTGATGTGTAAGAACCATTTAATCTTCATCCTCCTAGGAAACATTTCCAGGTGGAGAGATGCGACACCAAGTTGGTGGGTTCATACTGTCACATCACTATGACACTGTAGGTCTATAATTCGAGGTCAAAACTCCCGTGCCAAAGTTTACATAGTAGCGGCGAGTCTGCTCTTTTCTTGATCTCTCAGGATATCTGTGTTTTTGTAGATCTTAAAACTAAGTATATTTACAAATGTCTGGGCTTCCTCACTAGAATACCTCCACGGAATGCTCCCTTTCCTCTCGTTGATTGTCTTTCTCATTACTCCTTGCTAATATTATCTTGGAAGGTAGTAGAACATACACACGTCTATTTACTTTGATCTCCAGTGATTACCTACTCAGCATCTCAACCAGTATTCACTAGATCTTGACCATGGACACAAGGTAAATGAGCAAAGCTCCAGTTTCTGCCTTTAAGGATAGCTTGAGCTCACTATTCACCCCCAAGCAGTTAGTACATATTGAATGCCTCCCACACATTGTATCAGTGTTGTATCTTGAAGGACAGTTACTATTATTATATTGATAGGGAAATCAAAGATTAAAAATAAAGGCCTTCCTTGCCCAGTATTACAGGGATTATAGTAATCAGGCTGGGATTGGACCTCATATGTGATTGGCACCAGAGGTCATGACCTTTGCATCTGCTCGTCTGCTGAGAGATAGCACCAGCAGAGAACAGGTCTGTCTATACCTGTCTGTATGGTGCCAGAGTGAGCAATTCTTCCAGATGTGCAGACAGGTTGTTTTGACTTCAGATCAGTCCTCCAAGACTTCAAAGCCTTATGGGTGAAACAACAGCTCTGCCTTGAACAAATCATGTCCATGTGAAAAGGCCTCAATTTAAGGTGAAAAGTGCTTGTCACTTCCAGTTCCATCCTTCAGCCCCCAAGCCAAGTGCAGAAGGCATAGCGGGCAGAGGTGGCTGATATAGAACATGACTTCGCCAACTGCAGTCTGAATGAAATGTTTTGCCTGAGCTCTGCGGCAGTTTCCCTCTTTTAGAGAAACTAGCTGGTTCGCCAAATGGTGTTTCATGAAGTTCAATTCTGTCACTGCGTTAAGCAGAAATCATATTCTTCTCAAAGGCACCTTCTGAGCACGGAGACTTCCACTTCACACTGGGAACACATCTGGGTGCACACTGTTCAGCCTGGATTTCCCTTGGTGACCAAGGAAACTGTGTTCACTGAGTTTCACTCTGAGCGTGCAGCTGGACACAAACTCAATCACCATCCCCAAACTTGGGCTGACGGCTGTGGCTAGGGAAGCACTGAGAGGCAAGTCGAAAGACATTCTTGAGTGATAGATTTTGCGCACAGATCAACCACTTTGCCATGGTTGGTTATAGTGTCAGCCACTTTTGTAATTTGCAACTAAATTGAAGTGATATCTCCATTAGGTTATTTGCCTTTTTCATCTGAAAGCACTGGCAGAGGCTGCTTAGAAAAGGACAGGTCCCCAGAAGCATGGCCCTGGGCAGAGCCTCTGGGTTCTACCAAATAACACACGCTTGCAGGATTGGAGGAGCCACTGGACCCAGGGGCAAGATATAGC
This sequence comes from Alexandromys fortis, assembly GCF_014885135.2. NCBI lineage: Eukaryota > Metazoa > Chordata > Mammalia > Rodentia > Cricetidae > Alexandromys > Alexandromys fortis. The sequence continues at coordinate 2,070,714 of NW_026068098.1, read as the reverse complement.
TTTAGTTCAGGCTTCTGCTGCTTGCCTTTGTTGTCTGCCTTTTCCTAAGTGTTGAAATAGGAGCGGAAGCGGCAGGGCTGCGTCCCCGGCACCCGGCCGCCCGCATGGCTAGCTTATGCCCGAAATAATTACACGGAAACTGTATTCTTTCAAACACTGCCTGGCCCGGCTAGGTCCAGTTTCTTATTGGCTCTTTCATATTGTTCTAACCCATTTCTAATATTCTGTGTAGCCCATGAGCTGGCTTACCAGAGAGGATCTTAACCTGTGTCTGTCTGGAGCGGGAGCATCATGGCGACTTTCTCACTCAGCTTCTTTTTCCCAGCATTCTCCTCTGTCTACTCCGCCTACCTAATTTTCTGTCCTATGAGGGCCGAGGCAGTTTCTTTATTAATAAGAAATCACTCCCACATCAGTTCCCGTTTTTCTGTTTAAACAAAAAAAGAAAGGCTTTAACTTTAACATAGTAAAATTACATATAACAAAACAGTTATCAAGCAAGAATTACAGTTACAATATTTATATCTATTTTATCTCTCACCATAACTAAGGAAAAGTATAACTATTCATTCTTCAACTCCATCAAAGACTCCAGAAGGATATAATAATACTTAAGTAACAAGAAATAAGAAAACTCTAGAAATGACAGAGACATCTCGCTGCCTGGACAGTCACCCAAAGTTCCTCTGTACCGTTGGGGCATCCATCTTCGGCCTACAGGCCCATAGTATCCAGCAGTCATTTTCATCAAGCAGGAAATTCCAAAGACAGTTCAGTCACTTTCTGCTGTGTCCTGTAGAATGTCTCGTAGACTCTTTCATGAATCAGGAACCCCGAAAGACCATCTCACCTTTAGGCAAGTTCAGCAGTCCTCTCTCTGCAGGTTCTCTGTGTCCAGTTTATGCAACAGTCCAGGCAAGAGCAGTTTCTTGCCCAAATGGCTATCAAACTCCATAAGGATCCTCTTCGATGCCCATCTTCCTTTTGAAGTAGATTGGTGCTGCCAGGAGCAGACGTGTCTCATTGTCATGAAAAGTCCTAAGTTATTAAAATATTTTACATGCCATATTCTGCAGTCTTTGAAAGATATGAAGAATGCCAATCTAATTGAAATATATCTCTATATATCTAGAAAATCTAATTAACATGACTACAAGCTTAACTATTAGCGATGATTATCCATTAACAACCTATATTTCCTAATTATACATTACATTTTTAAATGAACTACACAATCACAATACCTTAATCAAGTTCAAAAATACATATACATATAACAAAATTGACCTTAAAATCCATACCAATGCAAATTATTCATATCTATATCATATCCCCCTTTAAATGTAAAAGAACATTTATAAACAGTATTTGGGAACATGGGCGTAGTTTCTTCTCTCCAAACTGCTTCCTGCTGAATAGGGGCGTCGTTAATTAGGTCGTTCATGATATAACCTGTGTGCTAGTTTCATCTCAGTTGGCAATTGAGCGAAGCAATTTTTTGAGGGTATTCACAGCAACCTTTCAGGAGGGCGTGGTCTATCATACCAAATCGGGATAGATGCAATCCACAGGGTCACATCCTCTGTGAAAACAAAAGAAGGACTTTTCCAAAGCATCATAACCTTAGATCTATATTTTGAAGTCAAGATATCTTTAGAACATATGTGTAGGTTCAGCTTAGCAGCCCATATAATGAAATGTCTCTCTGTACTTAGCTCCTTTACAGTCAAAAGTTTTAAAGAAAACACAATGTACATAATCCAGACTCTCTGTGAATTTTCCATTTTTACGTGGCTTATATTTACTTTATTTCTCTTAATCTATAACTATTTGTAGTCTGTCTCTTTAAAGACTTTATCCCCTTTTTTTAAGGGCATTAACTTTATTCTTTTTCTCTATATTTTTTTTTCTCTCTCAAGCCTACGTACACTCATCCAACATCGTGATCCATTTAGTGGTCTGTCTGAATCTGTTTTATTGTGAATCTGTAATTTTTTTTTACTATCCAGGAGCATTTTTTTAAAATGTTAAGCACTTCTTAAAAACTTAAGTTGCACCATGTACAGGTAATACGGTACTGCCTGTGTCCTGCCCAGATAAACCTTAACTGCGCTGTTATCATAGTAATTAAGGTAGTTCCTGCTTGAAACCAGCTCAGTTCAGCATGGCAGAGCTGAGCTGCTCCTGCCTCAGAGCCATTTGGTGCCCCTGAGCCACACACAGTTCCAAGCACACAGCAGTCCACATTGTCATCAAGCAAGCCGTAGCACTTTACTCCAAATGCTCCATTCAAAAGCTCTGTCTCCCGCAGAAACCAGACTGAGATCACAATGGTGGCACAGCCCAGAAAGCCGGCATTTTAAAACAGCCAGTTTTTTCCTGCTGCTGAGTCAGGACAATTTCTTTGCGGCAGCTGCTGAGTCAGGACAATTTCTTTGCGGCATGCAACCCAGAAACAGCAAAAATCTGTCTTAAATTCTCTCTCTCTCTCTCTCTCTCTCTCTCTCTCTCTCTCTCTCTCTCTCTCCTTTTTAAGCCCTCTCAGGTTTTTAAGTGGATTTAGCCCATCACGTCTGGGCGCCATCTGTTGACACTCCACTGGGAGCTTGTCTTCTTGGCAGAACTGGCCTTTGGGTTAAGAAAAGCCCATACCTCAACCACTGACAAAGATACAGAGCGTGCATCAATGGATACAACAGGACTGTCATATCCTGCCAAGACAGGGTAAGATAGTTTTGAAAAGTTCCTTGCCTTTAATAATGGTATGTCAGTTATGTTAGGCCTTAGCCAAAGTTGGTTGACTCAACATTGCAAACGAGACTTTGGGTGATTGCTCAGGTAGTCAGTTGTCTTTGTCAATTGTTACACATTTGGATCATTTGTTAAGTAATATTTATTGCCTTCTCGGATCTTTGATGGAGTTGAAGATTATATAATTGTAGTTACTCTCTACATTATTTAGACTCCTTGAGATAGAATGTTTAGCAAAACTTTTGATTCTCAATATTGTTTGTTATATTTATTTGTTATTATTGTATATTGTTGTATTTGGTTTAGTTCTGTCTTATTTAGACAAAAGGGGGAGATGTAGGGATAAGTCCCACCCCATAGGGGGCGTGTTCGCCTCAGGCTAAAGTTCTCCTATAAAATTGGTGAGCGTGCTCCCAGCGCTCTCTTCTGCTTTCCGGGTCTCCGCGGGAACAGTGGTTCTGTAAGTCTATTCCTCCATTAAAGCTGTCTATATTTTGACAATCTGTCTGCATTCGCTTACGCCGTTACACCTAAGGTGCTTTAGTTGGCTTTTCTGGCCCTGGGATTGCCAGTAGGTCCAGGACAGTATCTTGTATGTCTCTTTCCCTTACTGTCTGACAGTCCCACAGGTAGAGTGACTGGTCCATAAATATAGCCTTGAGCCGACAAGTTCTTTACCCTGTTCCCCTCTCCTTGGAGAGACTCTGGGGCACCTAGTACCCAGGAGCATGTCCTTTATCTTCAGGAGTTGTAGAAACTGTGCCTCCAGTAGAGGCAGATGTACCATTAGCAGAGAACTTCCACTGGTCACAGAGTAGGGATATCAACATGGCTGTAAACCAAGCCCCTTGCATCAGCTCAGCCTAGGGTCTGTTTGTAGGAGAAGAGGGCATGAAATGGGCTGAAAAGAACAGACCTCCATGTCAAGGTGCAGATCCTCTTGATGGTGTGTACTCAGCTGCCCCATGCTTCCCTGCTCTTCTCAGAATGCTGAAATTACACAGAAGACAGGGACCACGTTGGGTGGTGGGTGGGTGGAGTTGAGGAAGAAATGGGACTAGAGAATATCTATCTTCAATCACAGCTGTGTGAAATAAACTTCAAAGACAGCCATATTGTGCTCCCCAACATCTGTATGTTGAAGTCTTAGCCCCTGAGCATCTCAGAGGGTGATTTCCTCAGAGATAAGATTGCTTAATGGTGAAGCAAATTAAACTGAATTGGGTTTCTTATAGGAAAAGTTTAGGACACAGACCACTGTGAGAGACACAGCTCCCAGAAAGCCTTGGTCTCAGGAGGAGCCAGCCTCGCTCAGGCAATGTTCTCTGAGTCACAGCCTCCATCCTTCTGTCTACCCCTTTGGGGTCTGTATGGGCTTACACATGGGAACCCTACCCTGTTTGAGATTTTCTCTGATGCCCCTGGCTCCCTCAGTTTCCTTGCCATAGACCACTCCACCACAAACAGTCTCCTCAGATCCCAAGGCAGCTTGTCAGAAAAGCCGATTATTCTGCTTGCTCAGAGAGCTGTCTTGGAGCTGGGATGGCCAGAGATAAGGTAAGGGAGGGCCCGTCTAAGACACTCTGTTAGCTTGTGTTTGCCCCACACCTTCTGTCCTACGCAGTGATTAATAGCCTCTCACTCTCTCACCCTGGTTTGGAAGATGAATTATTTGGTTATATTTCTCATTCTGTCTCCCATGCAGGCTCCTGACTGTCAGAATACTAACTTAATCATAAAAATGAATAAATCATTCTGATTATTTATGAATAACAACATTCACTTTCTTTTTGGTGGTCTAGGGAATGTGGACTGCAACATTAATCACAATATTTATAAGTTATTTTTAACATTCTATCCGATTTACTATTGTCATCGAGTTTCATGCAGACCCCACAAGATCAAAAGACAGCTCGTCCCTTGAAAGGTTGTCAGAAAAAGCAAAATAAATGATTAAATAAATAAATAAAAAGTTTAAAAACAACCCTCCAAGCCTCAGGCTTACCTTGGGTCACACAGTAACAAGTTCAGAACTGAAAATGTCATACTTCTGGGTGAGAGGTTGATACTACTGTTGGGGGGATAGATGGGATTAGCGCTTTCGTTTGTTGGATATTTAAACACAAATAAAATAATGGAGACTCAAACACAGTGAGTTGTGCTTCCTTAGCTACAGTGCTGTCTGGACACAGAATCATCTCAGAGGAAAGCATCCACCAAGGCACTGCCTAGACCAAACTGGCCTGTGGGCGTGGCTATGGGAGACTGTAGTAACTGTTAATTGAAGCAGGAGGACCCAGCACACTGGGCGAACCATCCCTAGGCAGGAAGTCCTGGGTTGTCCAAAAGAGCTAGCTGAGCATCACAGTAAGGAGGCTTTCTGAATCATTCAGCCTTCTAGCTTGGTTCTGCACACAGGCAGGTGCCATGTGTCCACAGGAAAACCGAAGGCAAGGCAGGTAGCCCTGCACATTCTCCAAGCTCGGCACGGACCAGATTTTTCTTTCCTCCCTGACCTGTGGGAAAAGACTCACTAGACTACAGTTCAGTCAGTGTTGCCATCACCCCAGAAGCTCCACTCCGCATGTCAGTCAAGGCCTCTGGGCCCTGTTCTAGGAAACCAACTTCTCTAAGTTCACATGTCATCGGAACTCTTCATGCTTCTGCTTGGCCTGTATTGGAAATCTGTCCATGTGGGACCAAGTCAGTAACATGCCATTTTATTATTGAATAGAATTGCACATAGATCAAACCCTACTTGTTGATGGACATTTAAAAGTTCTAGCTAGCTTGGTGCCAAGGCCAGCGTAGAGAGACATCCACAAGCAAATACATACATTGCAACATCTACGGCTTGTCTGCTTCTGACCGTGTGAGCAAACTAGCCATCCTTAGCAAACTTAGGTAGTTGAGCTCCTTCTGGCACCAGCCTGTCCCTGCTCCCACCACTCCCAGAACCCCATCCCCACCCTGTGCAGCCAGCAAGCAGGGCTTCTCCGTGGTTTCTGCCTCAGGTTCTTGCTTGAGTTCCTCCCTCCCTTCCCTCAGTGATAGAGTGTGACCTGGAAGCATGAGCCATGTAAAACTTTACTCCCCGGAGTTGCTTCTGGTCAGAAGCAACTGTTTTATGCTTCTGCTTTATCATAGCCATGGAGTGAAACTCTGCCTGTGACAGGCTCAAGTGCAGGAAGCTTTCTTCACTCCTACATCAGGGAGAAAAGGAAAAGCTGGTCTCTGTCAAGTACAGAGTGCAGGGTCTGCCATGCCTCCTCTGTACCTTCTTGATGATATGAGGTAAGGAACTTAGCCTTTGTAATAAGCCCTGTTGCAAGGCTGAAAGCCATGGAAAGCCTCCACCCTGCCAATGTTTCCGGTTGCAGACGGAGGAATAAAGTCAGATTTATATTCGCTCTGAGCCAATAGAAGCTTCTCAAAGCCCACGGATAAAGGGTGTGGTAGGCCCAGGACCCTGCTCTACCTCTGCTTCATAAGGGCAGGAAGACAAAACAGTGAACAGAGGTTGTGCTGGGGGTAAATGGCCCAAGAGCCCTCTGAGACCAGTAGCCAGCTGGCATGGGAGGAGGCAGTCATGGTGCGTGGTGAATGACTGCCTGAAGGAGAGCTGCTTTGAGAAACACTGTGCACTAATGAGACCTTCAGTACCTGTGAGCCTGGCTGGAAATCCACACTGGGCTGCATGGAAATGGGTGGGAAGTCTTCAAGAGCCCTCACCATGGTAGAACCATGCGTCCATGTAACGGAAGGTAGTGAGGCTAACTTACAACGAGGGCAATGAGACATATACATCACCCCATCTAAGCCTTACCCTCTTCACAACCACATGATTAATGGCTAACTTCCACAGCTTCCATAGTTCTCTTGTTAATCCCACTGGTCAAAAGTAAGACCACTACCACAGCTTAAAGACAAATTTAAGTGAGCTTTAATTAAATACTGGCCAGGTAGATGGACTCTGTCTAGGTCCATCTCTGGTTCCCCGCCACACACACACACACATACACAAAAAAGGGAGGGGCAGAATCAGAGTTTACTGTAGCTTGAATATTTCTCATCAGGTCCAATTAGGACCAAGCATACAGCCGGATATGCCTCCAGCCTGCATCCAATCAGGGACAAGTTTTCATCCTCACGTATTTCCTGTCTGTGAACTTCCCACCCACCTGTGACCAAGCACATTTGGTGCAGATGGGTCAAACAAACTTGTTTAGGGGAGTGACAACATGTGGTGTGTTATCTCCCATAAACCATAGCCTACAACATTTCAGGAACTGTCTGTCCTTGCGTAAGGAACTTACAGATCAGGGACATTTTTGTTCCATGGATCTCTAAGGAGTAATAATTAAAACTTAAAATGTAACTCTGACTCTCACACTCTCTGTCATAGTTCCTACCATCCAGGTGGGGAGAAAGAAAGGAGAGGTAAATAGCACTAAGGATACTTTAAAAGGCCATAAGGAAACATTATTTTTCACCCTTACTGTGTGTACATATATATTCTACATATAATATGTATAATATTACACACACAGAAAAGTTGTAACTCTATTAATTTAGTTATTAAAATATATGTGCACATATGTATACATATATGGTATATATACACTTAAAATTCACATGTCCATATATACATATGTGTATGCAGATGTATATTTTAATAAAGTTATATCACATGGAATAATAGTGCTTCCCCCAATACATGCACAACCTAACGAAATACTCAATGTCAATCATGGGAGACTTTCCCCCAATGTGTTATTTGGGGGGTATGCAAGCATCTCTCCAACAATATAACCTGTTGCCATTTACCTTGGTTGCTTTCCAGAACTTAAAGGAAAGACCCTATTGCTGAAGACACCACTCACTTCAGACACAGAACTTGGAGGATCTGAGCTGGAACTGATTTGGAAACTTCCTCTTTGAGCATGGGTGTTTATTGTATCCAAAGGTGCTATGCAAACTGCCAAAGGAGAAGAGCAATCAATAGTCCTACCCTGCCTGTAAACCAAAGCAATGACTGGACTAGCAAGATACCTACAGTTGTGCAAGAGTGGCACTTTTTATATTGGGCTAACCCAACAGTTGTCTAATGGGACTCAATTCCCACTTAGTAGGTGGGATTCCTACATGGTAAGCCTAGCCAGCTTCCTGTGGCCGGAGAGCTTGTGGACCTGAAGAGGGAATCTACTCCTGCCATCTTCCTAAATCACTACGATCTCTAACTAAGTACTTATTCCCATGCTGACGGGTAAGTGGAGGGCTCAGTCCTCATCCAAGAAGCAGGCATCTGTTGTAGATATCCACAACTGGTCAAAATGCAGAGAATGCAAGACTATGGGGTGCCCACTCCCAATCGATGCATCTGCAGGACCACCCCTACACCTAAGGTTCAAGGAAAATTCTAGAAGAGGTGAAAATATTTTAAAAGTCAGAGGACCAAAATACCTGCTGCTTGAAAGTGTCTATTAGACATGACAAAAATTCACAAATCAAATATCAGCAATATGGCCGCCTGAAGTAGATTGGCATCATGACAGTATCAGTTAACACGCCAAGGACAGGGGAAATTCCATACTGTTCCATACCTAGATGAAGAGCTACAGGTGGAGGGAAAGTCAGTCTCCCCAGGATGAATCCCATAAGTTGTTCGATCCCAAGTAGTCAACCCTGTACATACGAGCACAGCAAGATGAACTTGGGTTGTATATATAATGTGCATATATAGCTATATCTGTGTCTTACTTCTTCTATATGTGTACACACATATATGTGACAATAATAAAGAAGAGATCATGAATTTGGGAGCAAGGGGTGGGCCATGGGAGGAATTGCAGGGAGAGAGTGATCCAGACACTCATCAATTAAGTTCACAAATAAAAGAAAAAGAGAAATCTATAATACCAAAAGTGGGTCAGTAAAAACCCAGCCTGCAAGGGGCAGAAAGAATGGGTTGTTGGCTGCAGGACCCTTCTGCAGTGGTAGAAATAGAAACAGTCTTGGCAAAACAGGGCACGACTCAATAAATTTGCCAAAATGATTGTGTCATGTGATTACAGTGGGTAAGTCTAATGATATGTAAATTAAATCATGATAAAGCTGAATTTAAAAAGACAACTATTCTGTTGCACAAAAATATTTCAACTTCATTGTGTGTGAAAAAGACACAGACAACCCATGGACCCAGCAATACCACTCTTGGGAATATACCCAAGAGAGGCCTTATCACACAACAAAAGTATATGCTCTACTAGGTTTATAGCAGCATTGTTTGTAATAGCCAGAACCTGGAAACAACCTAGATGCCCTTCAATTGAAGAATGGATGAAGAAAGTATGGAATATATACATATTAGAGTACTACTCAGCAGTAAAAAACAAGGACTTCTTGAAGTTTGCAGGCAAATGGATGGAAATAGAAAACAC
>NW_026068098.1:2059637-2060813 GCF_014885135.2 Alexandromys fortis | reverse complement strand
TTTCCCTCCCCCTCCCCCAATCAAGTGCCCCTCCCTCATCAGCCCAAAGAGCAATCAGGGTTCCCTGTCCTGTGGGAAGTCCAAGGACCACCCACCTCCATCCAGGTCTAGTAAGGTGAGCATCCAAACTGCCTTGGCTCCCACAAAACCAATAGGTGCAGTAGGATCAAAAACCCATTGCCATTGTTCTTGAGGTCTCAGTAGTCCTCATTGTCCGCTATGTTCAGCAAGACTGGTTGGTTTCTCTGTGTAACCCTGGCTGTCCTGAAACTCACTCAGTAGACCAGGCAGGTCTCAAACTCAGAGATCAGCCTGCCTCTGTCTCCCAAGTGCTGGCATTAAAGACAGTCACCACCACCATCTGGTGACTTTTCCAATCTTTTCCAAGGTTTTGTTTTTTGACTAGCAAGTAATAATATGTACAGAGGATCACTGTGTGATGTTTTGATATTTATTCACATTGTGGAATTACTAAGCATTTATTTATCACCTTGCTACTTAACAATGTGATAGTTACAGAGACAGGGGCAGACCGGGAGGAAAGAAGAGGTTATTAATCAGTTACTGAGTTCCAGGTAGACAGAAGGAATAATCTGATGCATTGCATGGAAAGGTGTCTATAATTAATAACAATTTGCTGCATGTTTCAAAATTGCTTAAAAATTAGAGTTTAAGTGCTCTCCAGTGAAAATATTTCTATTAATGAGTTTCAGGACTAACATGATTTTTCAGAATGTAAAAGAGCTTCATGTAAAAGCCTGGCTACCTAAGTTTGGCCCCAAGCTCACATATAAAGGGAACTAGAGACAATCAACAATAAAGTTGTCTTCTGACACCCACATTTGTATCATGGTATGCGTACACACTTAAGTGCACACACACAAATAGTGAATATAATTCTAAAAAATAATTTCAATATAAAAATATCTCTAATACTGTAGCTCTGTGATAGGGTTTGAAGTCAGGGATGGTAATGCCTCCAGAAGATCCTTTATTGTATAGGATTGTTTTGGCTATCCTGGGTTTTTTATTTTTCCATATAAAATTGATTATTGTCCTCTCAAGATCTGTGAAGAATTTTGATGGGACCTTGATGGGAATTGCATTGAATCTATAAATTGCCTTTGGTAGAATTGCCATTTTTACTATGTTGATCCTCCCAATCCAAGAGCAAGG